>NW_022196905.1:105079782-105134749 GCF_008632895.1 Mastomys coucha
GCAGGTGCCTTTGCATTCATATGTGTTCATGCAACTCCAACAATGACTAAATAAATAACCCAGTGGCAGAGTAGAGAAGGGTCATAGCAGACACCGTTACTGCATGTAAATGTGTGTGCATGCTGCTGGGAATGGGGTGGAAGGAAGGGTGGAGGGCAGGTAGGATGGAAGGCAAAGGTGAACTGGCTGGCACCAACAGAAGAGCTAGGTTCACCTCCAGTACTGTGATACTCTGTATGGTAGGGTAGTGCCTCTCATCCTCAGCCTGTCTTCCCAGTTCCAGAACGCAGATGGCCACGGTTCCCTTCAACACAGCTCACAGCCCATGGCCCCAGAGCTCAACAGGAGGAATATATGTTATTCCATGCTCACAGCGCAGGCCTGAGGCGCAGAGTCACATGGAAGAGGCAAGAAAGACACTGGTGAGGGGTGAGAAGAAGGCAGTTACCTCCGAATTCTGCTCCAGGTATGTGTTCTCTTTGCAACTGTGCGGCCAGATGTGGCGGCCAGGAGGCATTCAGAGCCCTTGTCTGGGAAGGGTGAGCACTTGGCTTAGGTGTGTGAAATCAGCTCGGAATGTAAACAAAGGTCAAAGGCCAAGCTGTAATGTGGCTCAGTGGGGAAGGCAGAAGAGCCTGGTGGTTGGAGTTCAATACTTAGGGACCATGTGGGGCAAGAGAGACTGGTTAGGCACCATGTAGGGCAGGAGAGACTGGCCTAGGCACTGTGTGGGGCAGGAGAGGCTGGCCTAGGGACCATGTAGGGCAGGAGAGAATAGGTTGCTCAAGGTGAAAAGCCTGGTGTTCATCACTCACGGTGGGTCCCTATCACACTAAACACTCTATGTGCTGGTCAAGCTAAAAATATATTAAATCAGCTTCCCCTGTTTCTTTCCTAGGAAGTCTGTATCACGTGTCACTGGCATGTGGTTCATGTGTGGCTGGCACTGATCTGCTAAACTGAACAAAATAGAGAAAGAGAAGCAACCTGGGACTTGGTTCTGAACTCCATCCTCACTCCAGCCGCACCCCCAAGCGTGAACCTGGGACCACAGGCAGGCCTTCTTTTAGCCTTGGTTTCTCTATCTGTTCAATGGGGATCCTTCCTTGAGGAGAGCCAGCATGGCTAAATATTTGCAATGTCTTACCTCTGTTGAACACTCAGCCATAGAAAACATACTCAGGTAGGCACAACTTCGATCTAGTCCTGTAGGATTAAAGATGAAAACATCCTGTTGGCCAAGGATATGATGACATCCTGTTGCATGTAGCTTTTCCTCTGGGAATGGGCCCTGCTACCAGCCCCAACCCAGCTTCCCTTGAATCCACTGATAAAAGACACACACACAGTTATTCACTTTCAACTTGTCTTTGGACACAATTGTTGGGCACTACTATCTCCCGCCTTGAAAATGTGCCCTTATCAATATTCTTATCTCTGAACCTCCCATCTCCCCTAAACTTTAGTGGCTCAGATACACCTAGTTCCTGATAAACTCCCCTGGCCACCCATCTATAGGAGCAGCCACAGGCTACCACTCCTCCTGAGACCTCACATGGCTGGCTGCTTGGCTTTTCTCTCTCCAAAGCCTGATGAACTCACCTCTCCTCCCTTGCATTTGTCTCTTCCTCCAGGGACCCGGAAGTCCTGTCTATTCCTTCCACCCAGCAATTGATCCATGGCTCCTTTACTGACAGATAAAGAGCCAACTGAGGAACAGGCCCTTAGCATCAGCACCTCCCCTACAGCATCCCAATGCTACAAGTTCTTTGTGTGTTTGTCTGAGTACTGTGTGAGAACATGGACCAGCCTCACCATCAGGTGAATCGTGGCAAGATCATGTGACACACAGAGCACCAGACGAGACTTGGATGTCCCTGGCATAAGTATGGAGTCACTTTTTACTTTGAAGGGTACTCCTCATACTTATATTAAAAAAAAAAAAAAAAAAAGCTTACAGTAAAAGGCGAATTTGGTGCAAACAGCAGCTTCCTGCATGCCCTGTTAACTGAATCTCTTGATTTCATAGGAGGCCGAGAGAAGAGCCTTTACCCTTCAGGTTCACAGACAGGCAGGTCTAAAGTCACAACCATAATGTTGGGTGACCTGTAACAACACAGGAGCCCCCTCTCTCTTGCAAGCTGAACTCCTGAACTACACCTCCAGGAGACTAAGGGCCTTCCTGGGGTCTGTCTCCACGACCACGGTCTCCACAAGCCAGGCTGGCTCAGGGACCCCAGATGGGGCCTGTTGGAAATAGCGAGGCAAAATTCTTTCCATCCCCATGTGCGGCTCTGACTTGGATCCTTGAGACCTGTGTGCCAACTTCTTCTGTCTTAGTCACTGTTTGATTGCTATGAAGAGACACCAAGAGCAGCACACTTAATAAAAGCAAACATTTGTGGGGGCTCATGGTTGCAGACAGTAGAGTCCGTGACCATCATGACAGGCAGGAAGCATGACAGGCAGGAAGCAGGCATGGTGCTGGAGCAGCTGCTGAGATCTCACATCCTGGACTGCAGGTTGGAGACAGAGAGACAGCAAACTGGTCTCATGTGGAAATTTTCTTGAACATATTTGCTTTACTTTATGCGTTCGAATGTTTTGCCTCTATACATGTATGTGCACCATCATGTGTGTGCCTGTTTAAATCTCCTGGAACTGGCATCATAGATGGCTGTAAGTGGGTGCCAGGAATCAAACCCAGGTCCTCTGCAAGAGCAATCAACTGCTGGTCCATCTCTCTAGCATCCCTATGTGGGCTTTTGAAACCTCAAAGGCCACCCCTGGTGACACACCTTCTATAGTAAGGTCACACATTTCCAACTGGTAACCAAGTGTTCAAATAGATATGCCTGTGAGGGCCATTCTCATTCAAATCACCCCCAACTACCCTATGCCACTCACCCCACCACCCCACTCACTGGGTCACAAGATGAGCCAGAATGGGGGAGAGGGATGGACGATGAGGCCCAGCCAACATCCACAATCCACCCCATCTCTCCTCATACTTTTCTTCACTTTGCAGGGCTCTGCATAGGCACAGCCCGATGAGGCCTCACCTTTTCCAGGCTGGCCTGGCTCCAGGAGCTGCAGATGGCCTCTCCGACCATCAGGACAACAAGCTGTAAATCAAATGAACTTCCTCATGCTTCCCTGAGAGCTGAAGACACCTGTCATCCCCATCCTGTACAGAGGCAAGACCACTGGCCATTTCCAGGGGAGGGGAGGTCTAGAGATGTCCCTGCACCCAGGAGTGGTGGCACCCCAAGATCAGGCCTTCCAGAGAGCAGAGAACTTGCGGGAGAGCCCAACGGCTCCGAGTCAAGATTTACCATCCACTGATTAAAACCCAGACCACACTGGAGAAGGGAGAGCACACCGCAGCCCAGCCCTTTCCCACCACCGTGCTCTCTATGCGATCCGATCCTGAGAACAACTTTTCCCTTCTCAGATTCCGTGTCTTTCCAGCACATCCCAGGACAAGGTGAACATCCACAGCGGCTAGAGCAGAGGTTCTCAACCTGTGGGTCATGATCCCTTCAGAGATCGAAGGGCCTCTTCATAGGAGCCACGTATCAGATATCCTCCATATCTGATATGTACGATTCATAATGGTAGCAAAATTACATTTATGAAGTTTTTACGGTTGGAGGTCACCACAATATGAGAACTGTATTAAAGGGTCACAGCATTAGGAAGGTTGGGAGCCGCTGAGGGAAGCTCAATGCAGATGCTTGTCATACCTCTACAGGCTGTAGTGTCCTCATCTAAGACCAGGACAGTAGTAACATTTCATGAACACCAGAGTTTAAACTTCAACAGTGTGTTGATAATGAGCTTTGACATTCTAATGATGGTCTCCACCCACAGGGGTTTAACTGGTTTACCAACATCCCTGTGCACAGCCATAAGTGCTTGTGACCCCACCCCTGAGGGCCATCTACTGTTCTGTGCATTCTTTTTGCTATCCAACCAAGCATCTGTGTTTTGTCTGAATGTGTGGGTACATATTATGTGTGTGATGTGTGTGCGCAAGTCCACATCAGACCACAGTTCCTATTTCTAGCTTATTTTCTTTCCAGTGCTTGGAAAGGAAATAGCAAATATGCACATACATGTATACACACATGTGTACATACATGTACTCACACAATCATATACATGCATGTGCATGTACATGCACATGCTTGGGAAAGAAATAACAAATACGCACATGCATGTATATACACATACATATGTACATATATACATGTACTCATACAAGCATATACATACATGTACACATATACATACACATCCACACACTTTGAAGCCTCAATAAGGCATGTGACCTGGATAAGTCCCCTCCAACCCTCAGCAGCACCTGAAAGTCCTGTTCCCAAGGGTTCCCTCTCAGAGAACATCCTGCAGACACTTACAAAGCACTAAGTTTGCCATTATTGTAAGTGGCCCTGGGCTGAGCAACTAAGCAATGTACCTGGATAAGTGGACAAAAGAAAGAGGTGGTGAGGCCCTTCCCTGCAGGTTCTTGCTGTGTGGCCTCAGATAAGACATAAACCTCTCTAAGCACCAATTTCATCTTTCATCTCTCAGAACTGTGATCAAGGCCAATGGGAAGATGCATGCGAAACCCCAACTACCCACGAATGCTCATGGAACAGCAGCTGTGTGTAAGGCGATCTCAGCAACACAACCCCAGACCCAGGCCTCAGGGAAGTCTGTGCATGTCGTACCACTGAACTGGTACCACTGAGCTGGGAGCCTCTCCATGGCTTCCCCATACCTCCTCCTCCTCCTCCTCAAGCCCACCCCATTGTTCCAAGACTAATTTATTTATTTTCTTCTGAATCCTCAAAGTCCATCAAGCTGTGGAGTGGTCGGATGGATTTTTTAATTAATTGAAGCAAAATCAATGAAAAAGTGATTGTTCTGGGCCAGGCAGGCAGAAGGAAATTAATGGATGTCCTGTGGGGGAGGGGTGGCCGTATTGAGCTGCGGCTGGGCTGTGGGTACCTGGAGGCCAGTAACTGTCACTGGAGGGGGGGAGGCGGCTGTGAGCAAGGTGACCACATCCCCATTCTGATGCCAGCAGATCTGTCTGAGTTCAGACTTCGGGGCCTCTGCTCATCCATTGTGCCCCCACAAACCAAGCCCTGTGTGGTTGTGAGGGTTAAGCTCTTGCGATGGCCTGAAGTGGCCCTTGAGGACTTGGCATAAAGGGAAATAAGCCAGTTATAAAAGTTATAAAAGCACAAATACCCAGAGACTCTGCCTACCCAGCGTACACAGACTCCAGAGTCAACGCTGCACAGCAGAGAAGAGGCCAGAAGCCACGCACTATCTAGCAGAGGGTAAGACTTTCTGCTCGGGCAACGGAAAGTTCTGGAAATAGGTAACCATTTGCAAGACCTTGGCCATACATACGCTTGGAACAACTGAGCATCCAAAAGCCAAAATAAGTGAAATGTTTTCTATCATTCACCCTTGACCAAATAAATAAATAAATAATGAATGAATGAAAATAAATAAATAAATAAATAAATAAATAAATAGGAACTAGCTGGTATGCTGTCATCTACACTAACTGTGCCACTAAAATCGTCTTTCCCAATGAAGTCTCTTCCCAAATCATCTGGGAGAAGCATTCCAGGTGTGCTAGACTACTGCTAACTAGGACTCAGGTCCTTCCCGTGGACCCAGGCTCCTTCCACCCCAGGTGTGTGCTTAGGGTGACCCCTGTCGCTCCTCATGTGGGTGACTCCATATCTAGGATTGGCTACTATCCCAAGAGTGATTATCAACTCACAGACACAAAAATTCCTTTTGCCATAGAAAGGAACATGTGTACAAGTACCCAGTTATGAGGCATGATTACCTCTGGGGAAGGTGGAGGTGACATTATCCAGGCCACGGCACCCACTGAGACTTGAACAGCTGAGGCAGGAAACAGCAGCCAGCCACACTGGGCGCTGGAACCTGCTTATGGTTGGTTGCCTTCCATGGCCAATAGTCCCCACGCTAGCCAGTCTACCATGTAACAGGGACACCACCACTCTGTGTCCCAGCCAACAGCCTGATGACCCCAAATGTCAAGCCTTCCCCATCGCCCATCCCTGAGGGTGACAACTCTGTGAGAAGAGCCACCCAGCTGAACTTAACCCACCTGCATCCTGATGAAGGGAGCCATTGGGGTTCATGGCAATGTGAAAGCTTAACTGAGTCCCCAGACAACCACAGGGTTGGTGACCGCAGAGTTGTTCACTACACACATCTCATAAGACCCCACTGAACCCTCAAAAAGCTCACACCAGTCGATATTCATGTACCCAAGCAGCAGGTGAGGAAACTGAGGCTCGGTGAGTAGACATCACTGGCAGATTCTGATATCCTTGCCAAGACTCCTGACACCAAAGGCGCTCGGTCTCCCCAGCCCATCCTCATTGATCTACTCTCTGCTTTCCCTTCCAAGTTCCTTCCACATGTCCACCACCCACCTGCCACCCGGCCACTTGGTCATTACTGGTAGAGCCAAGAAGGGCAGCTAAGTCTGGCTCTGCCTCTGTGTGTGACCTTGGGCAAGTCCATTCACCTCTCTGATTCTTCCTCAGTAGACAAGGAATGTGAGCAGATCTACTGAACACAGCGGGAAGAGCAGGGAATCCTGGGATGTCAGACGTTAGCATTTCTTCTAGGCTCCACCCCACAGTTACAGCAACAGCCAGGTCTGCCCGACTCAATATAAAAGGGGCTGCTTGCCCCCTCCTCAGTCTCTTGCTCCCTTACCCTCTGTTCTCTCTGTCCCTTCCCTCCCCCTTCCCCCCCTTCTCTCTCCACATGTTCATGGCCGGCCTCTACTCTTCTTTCTCCAATCTTATCTTTCCTCTCTTCTCTCTCTCTCCTCTCTTCCCCCTCTCTCTTTCCCTCTCTCCTTCTCTCTTTCTCTGTCTCTACTACCCCCTCAATTCCCCTCCCCGTGCCCCAAATAAACTCTATTCTATACTATGCCATCTGTGGCTGGTACCTCAGGGGGAAGGTGTGTACCTGCAGAGGCATCCCTTCCCCCTCCCCCCCCCAGCCCTGCACCATACCATGCCTCTACCAAGTATATCCCTGGGTTGCCTTTCTCATTTATAAAACACAACACCAGAGTTCCCAGGTCTAAATCCCCAGTTCACTATGTGACCCTTCAAGTTTCCTGTCTGTAGCCTTCACTCCTCCCTTCTGCCTGCCAGCTGATGAATCTAGAACCGGGTCTCATCTATCTGCAGTTCTGGTGGGTTAGGACTAATCTCGCCCCTTGTGGAGAACAGGGCCTCGCCCCAGGCAAACACATCCGGTGCCACGAGGGTTTGATCATGGGAGAATGATGTCATTTGTCAGCGACGTCCATGCTCTACAACCCAATGCATTTGCATTCGGAGCTGGAAGCAGAAAGACCCAGTAAGATGCAGAGGAGGAAAGGGGGTCTGCCTCCGAGTGACTGGCATGAATTATTTCGACCTAACTTACTAATTAAGACCCTCATTAGCAGCCCAAATTTGTGATAGATAGGCAGAGGACCTGGCACAATGGTTTAATTTAATGATTCCTTGCATTTACTTTGTTAATCATCTTTAGTCTGATTTAATTTATGCCGATGTGACTGTCCTCATTTCTAATTAAGGCACTGATGGTAGGGACACCCGCCATCGCAGAAGAATTTCAATCAAGTCTCGCACAAAAGCAGATACCAGCGCTTACGACCTCCGAGATGGCAATTTGCAAAACCGGCTGCTTGTTGTTTTATTTCTGCCTGAAAGGTTGGGGAGGGTCTGGTCTTTGCCTGGGGCAGATGGTTCTTGCTAACCACAGACCTTTATAACCATCGATTTTTTTTTTTTTAAGGCTCTGGGGAAAGAAAAAAAAAAAGCCCTTAGTGCTTAAGTAAACCTTTCCAGGATTTACACACAAGGGAGCAGGGTCCAGAGAGGTTGAGGGGCTGACCCAAGGTCACACAGCAAGTTAGCAAGCTTGGGAGGAGAAAGCTTAGAAACACTCTCACACCCCCCTCCAACCCCATGACCACCCACTTGGCAGACACAGCCTGATGCCCAACACACACACACACACACACCTGGCAGCTGCTGAGAACCTTGGGCCTGCCTGGTACTGACTTTCAACTCCCTGTGAATTCCAAGCAGTCCATGCTCTGAGTGTACACCTGATGCGTGGGGCTCTCTGATATCCATAAACCGTCCACATCGGGCAATGAAGGACCAGACCCCACCCTGCCATCAGGGACATGGGCTCCAGCAAGCAGAAGGCTGCCTAAATTCTCACAGCAGAGGGGCGAGGTTTGAACCCAACCCACATGACTCCAAAGTCAGCCTTCACAGGTCACCACTGCATGTTGGCAGAGTTGATGTAACTGCCTTGCCTGTGGGTACCAGACTCAGTGAGGTAGCTCATGTGATAGCCACACTTCCATCCCATCCTGTGCAGAAGGCCCCCAGTCCCAGCCCTGGAAGGCAGGGATCAGAGAAATCCTGTGATGGGCCCAAAGTTACAGAGCAGGATACCGCTGGGACCTTCTCCCACCCCACCATCCCTGCATGCTGCAGTGTCTACCCACCTTCCAACTCACCCCATCCCACCCCATCCTAGTTTCTAGAACTACTCACCTGTGCACTCCACTGATGGTAACTAGACTTTTAGCTACTTTATAGTTCCCTTTTTCTAACACTTTACTCTATCCTTGTCTCTTCCAACCCCCCAACACTAGGTAAGAGAAAAAGAAGGTTAGAGGAGAAAGGGGGTGTCCATATCAAGTTAGGTTGTTTCCTGCTGATTAGGGGCATCGAGTTCCTTGAAGCAAGTTTGATCTTCACCATCAAGATACCAGCAACCAGCAGGAGGAGAAGCAGGAAGAGGAGCGAGGTGAGGGGGTGGGGAGGAGCAGGGGGAGCAGGGGGAGCAGGGGGAGCAGGGGGAGCAGCAGCAGCATCCACCATCACAGTCACTCTCAGGGCTCTAGCATTTTTGTACCCTCTCAAGAGTCCCCAGAATTCCAACTGTTATACATTTGCAGAAACTATCTGTAGCTGGCAAAATCATGCCCCAGCCAGAGCACGAGGCAAATCACAGTCAGCCGCTGCAGACAGCCTAAAGCAGCCCCAAGTTCTACACCTGGGGTTATAACAAAAACACATTCCCATAGCATTTATGTATTTATAAAGAAACCAAAATTCTCACTACTGGCAGCCTGTGACAAGGAGCCGGAATCCAGTGTTCCAGTTTCTCATCAATTGGTTATACTCTCCCATCTGCAAGTCTCATCTCTTCCCTGGGCCTCAGTTTACCCAGCTATAAAGCATAGAGGCTGGAAAAGAGACCTAACATGGCTGCCCATTGGCATAGCCAAGAGTTAAAGGTAATGAAATAAGTAAATTCTTAATTTTATTCTTCAGACACGGCTAATGCCATTCTGTCCACCAGAAGATGGAGAAGCTGAGAACCAGAGAGGTTGTACGAGCTGCCTAAGGTTGCACAGCAACATGAACATTCACCACTGCCTCATAGCGTGGGGACTGTCCTTGGCTCATATCTCCCAGCATCCACTCCACCAGTCAACTTGACCTCCATGAAGTCCTGAGCATACCCCATTCTCCTCCCTGCTCTCACTCCCTTAATGACAACAGCCATGTTCTTCCTGATTCCTGGCAGTAGCCATGTCTAAAATCCAGACTCAGGCACCATAGTGCACTTGTAAGTGGGGAATGGACCCAGTTGCCTCTCCTTAGGCCAAGCCTACAGAGTAAGCAAGAACACCCTGCCTGGAGCCTGGTGCCCACTGCCTCTCCCTCAGAAACTATGCTCAGACCCATTCTCTAGCTCTCCCCTTTGAATCTCCTCCCTGCCCCGCCATCCCCCCACAGCAGCCCACTCTCGGTCTAACCTCCTCCTCCCTGCTCACCCAGTACCCCCACAGGGCCGGCTCTGAAATCTTCAGTTCATTATCACCCACTAGTGTGTCAGCTGTACAGAGGCCTCACTTGCCCAGTCTCCACAGCATTCCCAGCATGCATCACTGGTGCTTGTGAGAGACTAGGAAGTAGTCCCCAAAAGAGCCCTGATTGGATCTCTAGCCACAGAGGGAAGCCATGGCCTGGAGACCTTGGGTGCACAGAGTGGCCTGGCCCTGTTGTAAGGGAATCTGAGCCCTGGGTTCCCAATGATTCCCACCCTGAAGGTCACATGAGTAACCCAAGCTCCCCTTGCCTATTGCACCCCCAGAAATCAATCCCAGAGAATTAAAAGGTTTCAGGAAAGCACGTCCACTAACCTAACATTTATGTTAGTCAATATAGATTTATTTAATGCAATAAATGACATAATTGGACTTTTATCTCCAGAATATATTTTCCAAGAGAACTAATATTTGAGAGCCCATGGTCTGCTGAAGGAGTCCGAGGTCCATGTTTCCTGTGTTATTACTCTTGTGTGAGACTGACATTTAAACAGCTTAATAAATGAGCAGTTGTTTGACTTGTATCAGTTTCAATACATTGCAGGATATTAATAAAATGTATTTCATAAGCCAGCTCAATAGACCATGCCATAAAAAGCCAATGATTTATGGCTGATACAGTCACTATTAGTTGGGACAGATACTCAAAATGCCATTAGGGTTAAAATAGTAATCAATCAAACTAATTAGAGCCTATTTTTCATATGCAAATATAATTAAGCATACATTTCTCCGTAACTTTAAAGAGAATTATTGAACCTCAGCCCGTGTGAAGAATTCTCCCAGAGTTAACGCAGAGAAGGCCCACAAGGTACATAAGTAACACCTCGGAGGACAGTTCTGTGCTTTGAGGTCAGAAGGAATGGGAGAGAAAAGATAGGGCTGAAGCAAAGAGTGCCCAGACACCAGCTCTGTTCATCACAGCTGACAAAGGCACTGAAGGCTCAGAGGGAGGACGCTAAGCTCAGCCTGGTGTCACAGGTGAGAAGACACACCCAGTTCACACCCCAGCACCCACAGGTGGATGCACACATGAGACAAGGTGTGTACAGAGGGGAGTCACACAGCCATGAGGAAGAATGAAGTCACACTGTTTGCAGGAAGATAGGTTAGAACCAGAGGGCTATCGAATTAAGCAAACTAAGCCAGACCCAGAGAGACAGACACCGTCAGCTTCTCTCAGATGCAGAGTGGGGGCTAAACATATATATCACATAGTTATTTATAGGTGCTGGGTGACGTAGGAGACCAAGAAGGTAGGAGGGGCCAGTGGGGGGACTCAGGACCAAAGAGTAAGGCAAATTTTTATATACTAACTAAAAAATTTAAATAGTACGAATTAATGTTTTAAGGTAGTAAGTCGCAGGTTTCACTTAATAGAACAAGGCAGGCAAGATGGCTGCCTCTGTGGGTCAGGACCAGGTGTGGAATGGGGTCACTGACGGCACCCCACAGAGGATCCTCTGAAGATACAAAGGGTGCCTACTCTGTGGACGGCACTCAGCACTAGCTGGTTGATTTGTCCACCTTTCTTTGTCCGCAGCCACTTCCTGCATGAGCAGCTGTGGGACATCCTGCTCCTGTTTCTGCTGTCATGACTGGTGTCTGACCCAGGTCCTCACTACCGCACAGAACCCGAGGAACCATCCTCAACACCCATGGGTGGGTCTTGGTGTCTACTCACAAATGTTCTGCATGTCCCAAACTCAGAGGCTGGCATGTCCATGGAGACTAGTGTGGGTATTAGGAGATGGCTCTCCTGGCATTGTCGGCTACTTCTGGGGAGGGTAGTTGTGGAAAGGAGAAAATAACAAACATTTCAAGGCCCATAAGCCAGATTGTGTTCGTTACAACTACTGGCTTTGCTCTGTGAAAGTAGTCACTGGGTCTCCTGACCCAGAAAGATGGCATCATTTGGCACATGGCACCAGGCCCCAGATAAGCACTCAAGACCTCATGGGGATGAACTTTATTATTCCAGGGCCAATACAGACCTTCCTGGTTAGACAAGTCTCTAGGGCAGCTTTCCTGCAAGAGCTATCAGGGACCCAGTGCCCCTCCATGTTGTCCCTCTTCCATTCTCCACGTGGAATCCATGGGGCTAACCTGAACTAAGCCTGTGGAAGGCAGGGCGTGGGGAGACTCACACTTTTGAGGCAGATGGAGCAGAGCAAACACCCATCGCAGACTAGAACTTGTTCACACCCATGCATTGGGGTTCTGGGACAGAGATCTTCTGGGTGGCCTGGAGAAGAGCCATTAGGTTTTCAGAGTCCCTCTGAGGCTGTGCCGAAGGAAGACAGGCAGGTGTGCCGAAGGAAGACAGGCAGGTGTGCCGAAGGAAGACAGGCAGGTGTGCCGAAGGAAGACAGGCAGGTGTGCCGAAGGAAGACAGGCAGGTGTGCAGGGCTGGGCTGCCTCCGAGAGTCCATTCTGACTTTAGGCTTAAAGTCAGCAACCTCATATTTGTTACTGGGTATGCCCAGCACCCCTACCCACATTCTCTATCCTACCAAAATTCTCACCTCATGGCTGCCTCTCCTCCTGGCAGCATCTCTGCTTCCTAAAGACAGTCAGGTGTGTGTGACTCCCTGCCATGTGTCTGTCCTCATGGGGGCTATGTGTTAAATACCCGGGAAAGTACAATTAATTAATTGATTGAAACATGAAGAGCCTCGAAGACTTGTGAACTGGGGTTTAAATTGGCAACACAGGAGGAAAAAGGAGGAAAATTGATGTAGCAAGGCTTTGGTTCCATCATCCAGACAAAGTGAGCTCCTGGCTACACCACATGGCCCGAAAGAGTGAGAAAGAAGGTGTGAGTGTGTGTGTGTGTGTGTGTGTGTGTGTGTGTGTGTATTCAGTTGTACATTGCACATGTGTGTTGTGTGTGTGTGCTTTTCATTGTGTGGCTATAGATGTATGCACACACATGCATGTGTGTGCATTTTTAAGTTGTGTCATGCATGCAGGCCCGGGTACATGTGTGTGCTGTGTGTACACACACATTTGTGCTGGTGTGAATAAGTGAGTTGTGTGTGCATGCTCTGTTTGTCCGTGTGTACACCTGTGCTGGTTTCTGCAGTCTTTGTCTCTGGCCCAGCTATAGCTCAGTGTCTAGCTTGCTCTGCACTTCCACTGCTGGGCTGGGCCAAGAGGGGCTCTGGAGAGGAGAAGGGTAATTATGCCCAGTGGGCAGACAGCAAACTCAACATTTTCATGAAAGGCCATGGGGCCTACAAGGGGCCTGTGTTGCCAGGAGCCAGGTTTGAGCCATGAGATAGATCTCTAACCATAGAGAGCAGGAAGATGGAGATATCCAGGACCTCTGTGGCCACAGGCCTTTCTGAACAAAAAATCATTTTAAAATTAAATTAAATGCTATTAAATTAGCCATATGCCAGGGGAACTGAGGAATGGAGCCACTCCTACAAATTGCCTAAGTTAGGTCTCCTAAAACCACAGCAAAACTCAGATGCCAACGCTGTGTGGCTGAGTGCCTGGCCTCGCTGTGAACCTCGTGTTCAGGGGGCTCCTGTGACCATGTATCTCCACAGCATAGGCTGGGGAATGGAGCACTGATGACTCTGTTCTACAGGTGGATGCTGGGGGCTCCTGTCTCACCAAAACCCCCAAATGTAGCTGTGGCAGATGCTGTGAGCAGCTTCCTTCCACCCTTGACTCTACAAGGCTGCCAGTGTCCCATGGGAAGAGCCACCATCTCTCGTGCCCCAAGCAAGGGGACTCCTGAATCCCAGATATAGATCAAAACCTACTAAGCAAAGACACTTCGGGTGTGCCCCAGACAATGACCCTCTCCTGTACCCTGCAGAACCCCATGATGATGGAGTTCCAGCCCGTTAGAGGGACAGACATGGATAAGGGCTGCACAGGGGGATGGGAGAGAGGCCCAGAGAGAAACAACTCAAGCAGGACAGCTACTTTGGACCCAACATGTGAGCAGTGAAGGTTCCTTGACCCCAGGGTAAGGAACAAGGAGGATCCTGGGAATGTCCACCCGGCAATCAAGTTATAACTGAAGCCAGGGAACAGGCAGGCTGCTGGAGAAAGCCAACATCAACCAAACAAAGAGGAGGCCATGGCAGGGGCCAGAGGAACAAGGGAAGGCCCCAACTTCATCAGAACTCACAAGAGTGTCTGTTGAAGACCTCTGTGCCCCAGCGACCACACTTCAGACAGAGAGAGACTAAGCCATGACTGGCACCATGCAGGAAGCCATGGCAGGCACCATGCAGGATAGGGAAAGTAGGGTCAGGCAGTTTGGACATATGAGGCCACCTCAGGCTCAGTGGGGGAAACTGGCCCATGAATTCCTGGATGTAGGGCAGAGTTCTGACCTCTACCTAGTAGAATCACCTCCTGCCAAGAAAATCTCAAAGGAGACAAAATTGTCCCACTGGAGACACACAAGGAGGGGCAGCACTATGTACCATCATATATAGCCTAGACTGTGTACTGGAGTTGGGGAATATTCATATGTAATGCCATAGTAACAGAAGGTGGGGCCTGCCTGGAGCAAGGGACCTGGCACATCCTCCTCCTCCCTGCCGCCTGCCAGAGGCATGCACCCCAATTTCTGCTAACTCCACAGATAATCATACCCCTCATTCTGGCAGAGAATATTCTCATTATTGACACCTGAGTGGAAAGGTTGGGAACAGCCCGGGGGACACCTGGAAGGAGATTCCTGCCCTGTTACAGTTGCGCCCCAGCCACTCACCCATGGGGCACAGTAAAGGGTTAATGGGCAATGTTTATTTATGAACTTGGCATATTACTGTAGCGTAATTTGAATACAGTGCCTATGAGGTTTATATTACCAGCTATAATTTCATTTTTAAAGCTTCCCTATGTCATCCTTTAAAAATGGTATCTCTAACAAGAAATAAATTTTGTTTGGAGCTGCGTTGACTATATTCACCCATGGGACACACTATTTTGTCCTTGACACAAACCCCTAGGGATGTTGCTGAGAACTGGCAGCCAGCTCTCATGGGGAGAAGAGCCCTTCCCAGGAACACCCCACAGAGTCCCACACAACCCAGAGGGGAGTGAAGAGGGTTGCCACCACCCAATCTGAGAGTGTAACAGCCCCCACCAGCAGCTGGCTTGATGGCCTTAGAGGCACCCAGGGCCACGCTGATCCTCAGTCTAAAAAACAAAGTACAGGCACAGTGGGGAGGAGGGGGCAATCTTAGGCAGAATGCCGTTGCCACCCCCATAAGAGTCCCTCCTGCCTGCCTGCACACCCGAGCCCAGAATGGAATTTAGATAATTTCCCAGGCTGTGGAATGATGAAGCCATTGGTGTTTATCATTTTTAGCTTTTGTCCCCCTCTGAGTGAAAAGAAAATATTGCAGGGCTCATTGACTGCAGCAATAGCTTACATGTGCCGGGTGCAGCCGCTGAACACACTAAGGAAAGACACAGCATGATTGAAGTCCTCCCAAGTATATCCGACCCCCACCTCCATTCTCCATGGGAGGAAACTGAGTCCCAGGAAACCATAGGGGTCAGCAATTGCATTCGGGATGATATTCTGAGCCCTGTATCCCAAGGTGCCCCATGGGTGCCTGTCAGGTGGGTCCTGTTGCCGCAACCTGGACATTTAGGGAGTGACTGCTTGGAGCGACAAGAAATGAGACGGATGGCAGACAAACAGAGCAGCTGGGGCCAGCCACAGACAGAAACTACGTTCCTACTCGGATGGGAAAGGCCTTGCTGTCCCCATGGGTTTGAGACACCAGAGTCCCTCGCATGGGCATGGCTCATGTCCATAATACACATCATGAAGGACTTCATCGTGTCACCTCACCCTAAAAATGGAACTACTCAAGTTCTTATGGCAGAAGTGGAAAGTGCAGGACAGGGCAGTTTGGAGAGTCAACGCTCAGAGCAGGAAAAATAGCCAGGGCTAGGTGCAAGGAGGAGTGGTCGGCTGTGTTCTCTCCATGCCTAAAGCAGCGGCATGCAGTAAAGGTAAAAACACTAGTCACCATAGCAACAGCCTCCAGCATGAGGACTGGGTCTGCATCAAATCCAGTCCTGATCTGGCTGGGGAGCTGGTTGCTCTAGAGCCATTTCCTCATCTTTAAAATGGGCACAGTGCCCCTATGTTTCACAGTGGCTGCCAACTGCTATAACTGGGCACCTTCGACTTTTGTTAAGTGTCTACTTTGGTTCCAAAATCACACACACACACACACACACACACACACACACACACACACTTTCTCACAGATACACACTCACACACAGAAAAATACACTGGCACTCACACACACACATTCACCTACACTCACACACAGGCAGAAGCACACTCACATGCACTCACACACATTCACACATGCTAACACACTCAGAAACACACACTCTCACACAATCACACACACAGACAGAAACACACTCAGACTCATACTCACATACACTCACACACAAATACACACTCACACTCAGAAATACACAGTCAAATGCACTCACACACATTCACATACACATTTACACACTCACACACACCCAGACAGAAGCACACTCACACATACGAACACACTTACATGCACTCACATATAGCCAGAAACACACACTCCTATGCATTCACACATATTCACACACACACAGACAGAAGCACACTCACACATACTAACACACTCATACCCTCACATACAGACAGAAACACACACTCACATGCACTCACACACTCACTCACACACAGACAGAAACACACACAAAGGAGACACAAATGCTAAAATCATGGAAAGAGACTGTGTGGCGCAGACTTGGAGAGCCCATGGCATCTGCAGTCCTGTGAGTCTTCAGCCAAGCTCCATACTTAGCCTCTGCCTTGGTTTCTCTACCCAAGGTGCACAGTGTCCACATCCAATAGTTACTTTTAAATTAAAGATAATCTGCACCACGCCCTGCACCACACCCTTGGTATCCAGTGAGTGTGTGACAAAATGGCTCTGCTGTCGTCACTGGGGACACCAGGGTGCATATATGTATACTGGAAAGAATTTCAGTGCCATGGCCACTGCCTACCTCTGGCTCTCCTCTGCAACATGGACCCTGTGCCATCTCCTGTAGGAAAGTTAAGAGGAAGCATGAATTCCATAGCTGTCCAGTTTCCTCCCGCAGCTCAGTCATTGTCTGGACCAACCAAGAGCATGCCAAGCAAGTGCTGGTCCCAGGAGGAAGGTCCCCAAGATGGACAGAGATACCCAGGTGGGCCAGTCTACACAAACTAGCCTCACGGGATCCTGTGAGAATCAATACAGCCTCATTTAAACAACCAACTTTGTTGCTCATTTGTTACACAGCTAAGGGTAGATAACTGATACACGTTCGAGCCCACAAAGTATACATCCTCCCATTCGTAGGTATGGCATCTTTGTTCACTTTTATTGCAATAGCAGAATGCTAGAGACTGAATAATTTATAAAGAAAAAAAAATACTTCTCACAGTTCTAGAAGCAAAGAAAAGCCAAGATGGAGGTGCTGGTGTCAGATGAGAGCCCCCACCCTGTGACAGATGGTAAGAGTGAGAGAGAGGGCAAGAGGAGACAAACTTACAGTAAACCAACTCTGCAGTAACAACACAGTCCCTGGTTGGCAGCATCAATCCAGGAGAAACCCCAAAGCCCCGCCTCCCTGTGAGAAGCCCCGCCCACATCGCAAAGCCCTGCCTCCTGCACGAAGCCCCACCTCCATTACGAACGAAGCCCCACCTCCCGCCACTAAGTCCTACTGAACTAAAGCTGAACTGTCTGCAGAGCTCAACGCTGAACTCTGGCTGAGAGTCTCTATGATAAAATGCCTGACAGACACTATTGAAGGAAAAGTGGGAGTCTTGTTGGGGCTTGTGATTCCAGACAGCCCATTCCATGACAGGCAAGGGAGGTATAGGGCTCTGTCACAGTGACAGGAGACTGTGACAGGTCCCTATGCTTCATAGCCAGGGGACCAGCAAGTGCAGAGTGACTCTGAACCAAGTAGAATCTCCAAACCAGCAACCTACTTCCAGTAAGCTGCCCCCACACAGGCCCCTCAGCCTCTGAAGCCAGCGCCACCAGCTGGAAACCAAGCCTCAAAGCATAAGCCTGAGGGGGCTTCAGAGTCAATCAGTCCCGTGAACGACACACACCATCTTTACAGTTTTACAGACACTGGCAATTAAGGCTAAGAGAGATATAGTCACTTGCCCAGGGTCACACAGCAAGGGATAAGCCAAAGTTTGAGTGACACAATCAGACTTGTTTTGCTCCACCTTCCCAGTACAGGTTCCAGGCTTTGCACCCGGTGCCCAATGCTTGATGTCCTATGAGAGCAAGCTTCCTCCCCAAGCTCCTGAGAATAGCAGCGTCAGCCCACGTGGGCCTGGCCAACCAGGACTCTGGAAGCATGCGAGTTGGCTTTCCTTTCCTAGGTGCCCCCACCTGGGCCACCCGACATTAGCTGCAGGGCTGGAAGCCCTCTGGCACCAACCCTATAAATATTAAACCAGCCATAATTAGATGAAATCAGTCAAGTGCACTCCCAGGCTCTGCACATCCCCTGCTGGGCCCAGGCTGCCTTTGATGGGGAGCCACTTCCTCTAATTTGGGGCCCTCTGCAGGGCAGGTGTCAGACAGGGGCATCAGGCTGATGCCCAGTGAGCCCTGCCATTCAGATCTGGCCTCTGCCAGAAACTCACACAGGAATCCCTAAGGGAGACAGGATGGGCATGAGGACAGGCCCAGACTGCTCCTGCAGTCCCAGGCTCTGGAGTGGCCCTGCACCAGCTAAGGGTAAGATAAACACATTCTATCAGAGCACAGGCCTGCATGAACTGGATAGAGCACATGGCTTGGAGGAACGGAGGACAGGAATTTCTACCAGAAGGGAAGACGTGAGCATCTACTTCCTGGCAGTAGGAGGAGCAGAAGGAGCCAGTCACCTCCCAGGCTGGGCTGAGCCACAGCACAGGGTCCGGGTGTCACATAAGTGGGTGTACCCAACTCAGGGATCAGCTTTTCTTGAAAGATTCTATCATACACCCCTGTACAGATGGGGAGGCTGGAGCAATGGGAGACAGAAAGCCAGAAGCCAGAGCTGACCTAGACACAAACCCTGGAAGCTCCAAATCCAAACCCCAGCTTTGAGAGCTCCTTACAAGGCTATGGGAAGACCGAGTGGGCTTCTCTAGTGCATGATCAGACACCTGTACCTGGTGCCAGAGAAAGACCAGTCTTAGTTAGGGTCACTGTTGCTGTGGTGAAACACCATAACCAAAGAAACTTGGGGAGAGAAGGGTTTATTTCCTTCATAGTTCATTATCAAAGGCAGTTAGGGCAGGAACCTAGAGGCAGCAGCTGATGCAGAGGCCATGGAGGGGTGCTGCTTACTGGCTTGTTCTTAATGACTTGCTCAGCCTGCTTTCTTATAGAACCCATGACCATCAGCCCAGGGATGGCCCCGCCCACAATAGGCTGGGCTCTCCCTGATCCATCACCAATTAAGAAAATGCCCTACAGGCTTGCCTACAGCCCGATCTTAATGGAGGCATTTTCTCAATTGGAGTTCCCACCTCTCAGATGACTCTAGCCTGTGTCAAGCTGACATAAAATTATTCAGCACGGTACTTTTGCATTTATCACCAGAGGACACACGGCTCTGAAGATGAAGGAAAATTCAAGCTCAGGTTGGGTTCATGTGAAAGACTGGAGGGAAGAAACCCCGGTCCAGCAGCACCTCCATATTTTCAGACTAACGCGTCTGCTGCAAAATTTCCACACGAGCCTCGGGC
Organism: Mastomys coucha; assembly: GCF_008632895.1. Classification (NCBI taxonomy): domain Eukaryota; kingdom Metazoa; phylum Chordata; class Mammalia; order Rodentia; family Muridae; genus Mastomys; species Mastomys coucha. The sequence goes on from NW_022196905.1 coordinate 105,099,594, forward strand.
AAGAGACAGAAACCTTCCTTCTCTTTCCCTTCGCCACAAGGAAAAGTGAGGCCCAGAAAAGCGCAGGCTTTGCCCTGTGATCAAGAGGGAAGTGAAGTTAAGCCACCATTGCTCTGGACCCTTTAAATTCCCTAGCAAGGACAACTGTTACAAGGCACACCATAGAACAGCTGTAAAACCTGTGTCCTGCAGGACTCAAGCTGGATACATCCTCCCCAGGGGCTCAGCCCTGGACCCCTGACTCCCTGGTCCATAGCCATCTGTCCCAGGCTTCTCACAAAACTGCCCATCAGAAAGTAACATCCCAAGCACAACCATCTGTATCCATCTGTGGCCAGAGGTCAGGCTCCACTTCTGCCTTCTTTCCAGACTTAGGGACAGAGATCTTTAGGGGCAGGATCCCCTTAGAGGAAGTGGCCAAACCCTGAGTTCAGGTCCTTATCCTTCCATGCTCACGCTGCGGGGTGGAGGACTCTATGCTTAGCCCTGACCTGCGCTCCCTGCTCACCTGCTCCCGTCTGCCCCAGGACCCTTGCAAAGTGCTGGCTTCTCCCCAAAAGGCTCCCTTCCTTGTCTGTCTGTGCCTCGTCTCTGAAGCATGTGTCCAGCTTCCCCATCTTCAGCCCCACGACTTGGCTACCTGCTGCTGCTTGGCTTTCTGAGGCTGCCAAGGAGAAGAGAGAGACATTAAACCAGACTGGTTGAAAGAGGACACTGCATTCAGTGAGTGCCTACTGTGTGCGGAGGACTCTCATTACAGCCTCATTACACAACTGAACCCCGAGGCTTGAGTCCCAGGATGGGGCCAGTCCAAACTCCTCCCGGGTGACCAACATGCTTCAGAGCAGCCCTGCTGAGTGTGAACCTCTCTGCTGATGCCCGGGATGGCATCGGAGGCCTCTCCTTGATGCCCTTCTCCAGAATCCTAGGGCAGAAGGAAGAAGACACACCCTGGGGGTTCAAATCCAATCAGGGACTCTCTCAGAGAGCCTGGTCAGAAGCCTGTGGTGTGCAGAGGCCATGAGTGGCTGCTGAGATGTGAGCTGCAAATGGGAACCTGGAGGAGACAACATGGCCTCTAAGGGATAAAGTGGCTGAACAGCCTCGACCCTCTTGGCTGCCCTAGGGGCTTCTACCTCGTGCCTCTTGAGGTGTTCTGGATGTCCCTCCCTGTCCTTGGCCCCCTAACAGCCTCCAAGCATGCTAGCTCCTCTCATGCACTGTGGCAGGCTGGGATAGAATTGAAACCTAGCTTCTTGCCCAGCCTGAGAGCCTCCCTCCCAGCCAGTCGGTCCTCCAGGTGGGCAAAAACCAGTTCACATGTGCAGAGCGCAGGAGGTGGGAGGGGTGTGGAGTGAGCCAGGCAAGGATACTTTAGTGGCCATGAAAATCTGAATAAATAGTGTCTAACCTCGCTAGACTCTTACTTCCTTATCTCAATATCCTATTTAATAGCACCTTTCAGGACTCACTAAAAGAATACGAGGGCTGTTATATCGACACTAAGTCACTGTTACAGCGGCCAGGCTCCCGATGCACCAATGGGATCCTAGCTATCTACAGGGGCCTGTTGCATACACGGATGCCCAGAACCCTTTGTAGAAAGCATAAGCAACTATGGTGATACCAAGTGGGACCACCCTGGCTCCTGTGGAGGAATATTATGGCCTAGCTCTGTCCCTGGGCTTGACTCTGCAGCAGTCTGGGAGCTTTGTCTCTGGGGCCTAGAGGCTCTAGTCCAAGGTCAAGTGTGGTTGGTTCCTCTTGAGGCTTCTCAGAGTCTGGCTCCTTGGACTGTCAACAGCAGCTGCTTCCTTCTGTGTCTTCCTGTGAACCCCAGGTCTCATACACCAAGTCCAACCATGCACCCCAACCCCCACCACACCAGGAAGCAATTGTGCCTTCCCCATCTTGATCAGTGAAGACAAAGGCTCAGAGAAGCTAAGGCTCCCAGAATGGCCACGCAGCGTGAGGCGTGAACCAGACCTGGTGTTGAGTCTCCCACAGTCCTCAGCTGATCCTCACCAGGGCATCTCGTCCTGAGTGCTGAGCACAGTGACCTTGGCCAAGTCCCTAGCTTCACCTGAGTCCTGTTTCCCCATCTATGATAGAAGCTTGAGGAAAGCCACAGCGGGCAACTGAGGCTAGGTATGGAGACGCGTCCTTAGGCTGTGCTGGTACACTATTGAGACACGTGCAAATTCTTGTGTGTGTGCAGGGTGATAGAGTATGCAAGCCTTGAACACCTGTGAGCCGCTTGTACCTGTGTGCTGCATGACCTGTGGGCCTAACGCACCTCTGAGCCGTGTGCACAGGTGTGTAAAGACTTATCAGTGCACACCAGTCCTGGACTCATACAGGAATGCTGGTATAGAAAGAGGGGTATGTTGAGCCAGTTTGTGTTCTGGGCAGAGAGCCTGTATCAGGTCACATGTATTCCAGATACACATGTTTACATGTCTGTTCTGGGGCCACACGGAGTGCATGCATACATGTATGCCTGGGTCTGTCTGCATTTGTGCCTTTGTGTGCTTCTGTGTTCTGAGCACACACGGCACCTGTCATTTGCCTGTGTGTAGAGATGAGCACATGTCTGAAAGTAAGCATGTATGCAGGCGGGTGACCATGCCTTGTGGAAGTGGGTCCATGTGTAGGAGCCCGCATACACATATACTCGAGTGCAGAGTCCTTGCCCTGAGAAGTGTGTGTGGCTGAGTTCCCCACCACTGGCAAGTCCAGTCGCTGTGGCCGTCCGCAGCGTGAAGGGCCAGCGGCAGGTAACGAGGCCTCTCTGCCCCTGGCTGCACCCAGGGCCGCAGGCGGCTGCGCTAACGAGGCTGCTTTCCCTGAGGCAAGGTGGCGGCTGCCTAGAGCAGGTGGAAGTCAGAGCCTGGGGCTCAGCTGAGCAGTCAGTCCCTGGCTGCCTCGTCAGCAGGTCGGCAGCCCTCCCTGACCCTGTGACCCCCAAGCAGTTCACGGCCAACCTCTGTAGAAGTCACCAATGATAACCCGTCTATACCAGGCCTGTGAAGAGCCTGCTGCAGCCCAGGCTCCCTCTCTGTAAAATCGAGCACAGGTGACCCACAGGGCAAACCTGGGGGCTATCTAGGTCAGTACCCTGTAGAGGTGCCAGGAAGCACACATGCAAACGACTGCCCAGGACCAAGTAGAGATGGTCATGGTGGTGATGGTGATGATGGTGGTGGTGGTGGTGGTGGTGGTGATGATGATGATGACATTGGTGATGGCGACAACGGGAGCAGCTGCTCCCCATGGTCAGCAGGATGAATCTACTCTATTAACTTCCGGCAGCATTTCATTGTTGCCTCAGCTGCAGTGCTGGAGGTCCTTGGCTGCCTCCTTCCTGCTGCGTTTCAGGAGAACCATCAGCGGACTACCTTTGGGCCAGCAGGCACACCAGGGCTTGCTTAGGTAGGTGCCTCAGGTGGCAGTCTGGCTCAGAGCCCTCAGGAAATCCACAAACCAAAGAATCTGTGGATGCCGTTACGTGAGATGGACCCCAGCAGCCATTTGGAAGCCATGAGGAAACAGTGCCCACCATGGCCTCCCCAGAAGCCCACGGGAGCGAGGAAACTGGGTCATCTTGTGTCACTGTGAGGCCATATCAACAGCTGAGGACAGAGGCAGTGAGAATGAGGGTCTTAAGTCTATGTCCACAATGGCACACCTCCTCCAGCAGGGCCACACCTCCTCCAACAGAGCCATACCTACTTCAACAGAACCACACCTCCTCCAACAGGGCCATACCTACTCCAACAGGACCACACCTCCTCCAACAGGGCCACACCTCCTCCAACAGGGCCACACCTCCTCCAACAGGGCCACACCTCCTCCAACAGGGCCACAACTCCACCAACAGGGCCACACCTACTTCAACAAGGCCACACCTACTCCAACAGGGCCACACCTACTTCAACAAGGCCACACCTACTCCAACAGGGCCAATCATCGGGCTTGAGAAGGGCATTTTCAGGAGCCTGGCATTACCATCCTCACACCAGATGACTCTCCCAGGCACTGCATCCATCAAGGCCATTGGCTCTACCCACAAGGCTTGAGATGTTGATACTGGCAGCAAGTGGACTGTGGTGGCCATGTGTCTCACCCTCCTCTACTTTCTGTGGAGAATAAAGTTAACTGTGGAGAAAATGGCCACCATGGAAGGAGAGACTCAGATGTCTTTCCCTTTCTGTCTCCAAATGCCACCTCAACTCCCTCCGGAGCTGGCCTCAAAAAGAACAAAGTTCCTCTAAGAAGGCACAGGTCCACGTGATCACCTGACAGCTGGGGAGATGACGCTCAGGTAGACCACTCAAAGGCTGTGGTGGTTTGAATATGCTCTGCCCAGCGGCTCTGTTAAGAGTTGTGGCCCTGTTGGAGTAGGTGCGGCCTTGTTGGAGGAGGTGTGGCCCTGTTGGAGTGGGTGTGGCCTTGTTGGAGGAGGTGTGGCCCTGTTGGAGTAGGTGTGGCCTTGTTGGAGGGGCTGTGGCCCTGTTGGAGTGGGCGTGGCCTTGTTGGAGGAGGTGTGGCCCTGTTGGAGTAGGTATGACCCTGTTGGAGGAGGTGTGGCCCTGTTGGAGGAGGTGTGTCACTGTGGGTGTGGCCTTTAAGACCCTCATCCTAGCTGCCTGGAAGCCAATATACATGCTAGCCTTTAGATAAAGATGTAGAACTCTCAGCTCCTGTACCACACCTGCCTGGGTGCTGCCATGTTCCTACCTTGATGATAACTGAACCTCTGAACCTGTAAGCCAGCCCCAATTAAAGGTTGTCCTTATAAGAGTCCCTTGGTCATGGTGTCTGTTCACAGCAGTAAAACCCTAACTAAAGCGGGGGCCCTGAAGATGCAGGCTGTGGGGTAAAGTGTGGCCTCCTCCAGCCAGGTCCAGGATGTTCCCATCCCAGCCCCCTCTTGGCAGCTGTTTCTTTCTAAGAACACAGGTGAAGAAGCAGGACACTCAAACGGATCAGAGCCCAGAGAAAGGGAGATGTTGCTGAGTGAGCTTGGAGCTCACCCTCCTGCTTTGTTCACTCCAGCGCCACCCTGGCAAGAACCACGGCAGCCTTTAAGCATTTTCTGAAAGGCCTTCTGCTGATCTAACTTCCCTCTCTCCTGCTACGAGCGAGCATCTCTTCTGCTCTTCAGAGAAACAGAGGCCATTCCTTGGAAGCCTACCTTGACAATGACCTTGACGATGACTGAGGCCCCTACCATCTGTCTCTAACCTGTCCTCATGGGAGCCCCAGACCAAGTGTGGTTGTTTTTAAGATGGGCTAGGCAGGAGGGAGCCTCAGCTCATTAGCAGTATATAATTAAGTCCCAAGCTGGGACACCATTAGCACCTCTCCACCTTAAAAGACCAGGCTCTGCTTTAAACCTGGAATCTATCTGGCTCCTTTGGGGGGATGGGGGGGCGGGGGGTTTGGTTACCTGCTAATTCACATACTCTGGCAGGAGGCCACCTGATATGGAAGGTACCAGTTGAGTGCCTTAGTTCAAGTTTTACTGCTGTGAACAGACACCATGACCAAGGCAACTCTTACAAGGACAACATTTAATTGGGGCTGGCTTACAGGTTCAGAGGTTCAGTCCATTATCACGGTAGGAGCATGGCAGCATCCAGGCAGGCATGGTGCAGGAGGAGCTGAGAGTTTTACATCTTCATCTGAAGGCTGCTTGGAGAAGATTGACTTACAAGCAGCTAGGATGAAGGTCTTAAAGCCCACGCCCACAGTGACACACCTACTCCAACAAGGCCACACCCACTCCAACAAGGCCACACCTACTCCAACAAGGCCACACCTCCAAATCGTGCCGTTCTCTGGGCCAAGGGTATGCAAACCATCACAGTGAGGAATGTCTGTCCCCATAGTGTAGCTATCTGACAGTGTGCCCCATAGCCCCCACACCCCAAGGCACCAAGGTATGGGGAATGGGTCCATGAAGCTTAGGGTCCCACTCACAGGGGATTCCCTGCAAGGCAGCCTGATCAGGCCATGTGTGTGCTGACAGAAAAGATCCAGACCCCTCCACACTGGCCTGTCCCACACAGCTAGATGCTTGAGGCATCCCCCACACACCCAAGCTGGGTTCGCCTTTCACCTAACTTCCTGCATCGATCGCCTCCTCTCTGGATCCCTCTGTTACAGGAACACCTTGTCCTGTAGTTGCTAATGGAGGTGAGACTTACAGGATCCAGCCCAGTCTTCTCCTAGCCATAGACTCAAAGTAACTTGAAAACACATGTCTAAATGAGCTCTGGGTACCCATGTGGTCTCAGACAGCCAGGTCTGCCAATGGACAGAGCGATGAGCAACTGTAGTCTGTCCATACATAGGAAAATTATGTAGGTGTCAAAAAGATTGTGGTTCTGAATCATACCACAATGTAAGTAAGCTCGGGACGGGGGGAGGGGGACGGCTATTAAAATAGGCACATCCCTTGTCCACACAGACAATAGCTATTATGAGTATCATTCAGACACCATGAGAGACTCTCAAAGGTCCAGGGCCCTGTTTCCTTCCTGGCTGAGCCTGTGTGCCTACAGATGCCCCACGCCTCCTTCTCGGGTGGCCATTCTCAACCTTCCTAACACTGTGACCCTTTAATAGAGTTCCCCATGTGGTGGTGGATCCCTCCCCACCATAAAATTATTTTGTAACTGTAATCTTGCTACTGTTGTGAATTACAGTGTAAATATTTTTGGAGAGAGAGATTTGCCATAAGAGTTTGCCACAGGTTGAGAGCCACTGTTCTAGGGCCTTGTTCACCACTAATGGCAGCAAAAATGGAAAATCAGAGCGCTGTCCCTCTGTCCCACCCCACACATCCCTCCCTCATCCCCTTGCTCTGCCTTGTTCTCTTCTGAAACATCCCACAGGCCCACGGGACACAGATTAATCCCCTTTTCCCTGAATATGTTGAGTGCCTTCTAGAGATGCAGCCAGAAGTCTGGGTTTCTGAGATTCCCATTGCCCAAGCAACAGCAGCAATACCCATGATGCTCCAAGACACAGGTATCTATTTCCACCTAGTCAATCTGAAGGTCAAAGGTAAGTCTGAGAGCAGGGATGCCCCTGCACAAGTGGGAGGGGCTATGGGAAAGCATGGGCTCACTTGGGGAAGAATGGTAGGCCTGGTGGTCTCCCAGCAGTCTGTAAGCCCCACCATCCCTGAGCTGGAAAGGGAAGGCTCTTTCATTCCAAGAGGAAATGTGATCCAATCACTTATGGAAATGTTCATATCAGAAAACTAATTCCATGACCAGGTCTGCAAAATGTCACATACTAAAGCCCCAGCTTCCGAAGCCCAAATGAGTCTCAGCTAACCCCCATTCTCCTGGAAGCTTCACCATCTAAGATAGACTCAGAGAGTCAGTCTACCTCTTTACCCTGTGCAGGGCGGGGCAAGCGGTGAGATCACACACCCATGATGACAGTGCCCAGTGCAGCCACAGCTTTTTTTCATTCAATACCCAGGACCTTCTCATTGCTGAGACCTAACCCCAACATAAACAGCTTTGGGGAGGAGGAGTCGGGGGCTGAGTTTCAGGCCTGTGTCCTCAGTGTATCGATCTTCAGCCATGGAGACACAGAACATCATGGCAACAAGAATTCGGGGCTGAGCTGTACACCTACCTCATGGTGGACAGACAGAAAGCAGCTAGAGGGGACTTGAGAGCACACTTAAGGATCACCCCCTTATGACTTGCTTCCTCAAGCTGGGGTTTACCTCCCAATATGACCACCAGGTCCCCCAAATAATGTCACCAAGCTAGAGACCAAGGTTTCAGCATGCCCTGTGGGAAATTTCTTAGTCAAAATATAATGCATGGGCTGTCACATCCCTACTTCACAGATGAGGAGGCTGAGGTAGAAACTGAGGAAGGGAGAAGGGAAGGGCAAGGAAGAGGGGAAGAAGAGGAAGAAGGAAGAGGGAGGAAGGTGAAAAAGGAAGAGGAGGGAAGGAAAAGGGAGGAGAGGGGGAAGAGAGGGAAGGGAAGGGACAGGCGGCTGGACATCTCAGAAGTCACTTTTCAGGGCCCGCCTTTACAGAGAAGTGGGAAAGCTGTCACTTTCCTTCCTGGCTGGCCCAGTCACCCCTGGGGAGAGTTCTGTGCAAGTCAGAGGCTCAGTCACTGGACGCAGGCACCTAGGTCACTCACTGCTTACCACAAACAGAGCTGGGGGAGGCCAAGGAGTAGGTGCAGCTCTGGGAAAGATGGGGTTCTCTCAGGGCAGGGCCTCAAAAGGCCAACATGCCTCTTCTGGGGCTTCAGAACATGAATCCCTAACAATTGCCTCAGGAAGGGACACAGGGCCTCAGGTTTGTGAAAGGAGCACAAGACTAGACAGAGATACTCCAGGCACAGTGCACCCTGCTTGGGTGTCACACATCCCAGGTTCAAATCCCCAAACTTCTGTTACCACTGTCCTTTCATGTTGCTGTTGGGCTTAGAGGCCCCGATCCCAACTCCAGCCCATGAGCAGCTTATTCGTCTACTCAGAAAAGCCTTGTGGGTGCTCAACCCTGCTCACAGCTAACCGCAGGCATCCTGGGAGGGACTAGCTTTGCGCCCAGACATCCAGGTCTTCCTCTGCACCCTTTGTCCTGAAATGTGTTCTCAGGTCTCTGCCCAAACTCCCCAAATGCCATGGATGCTATAGATAGCCACTTAAAACCACATGTCTGGGGACAGAAGGCAGGTGGCAGTGTGGACCCCAGCATGTCCAGCCTGAGCAGGAGGGATGTTTCACTGTCTGTATTCCTGGCATACAGGGAGGCCCGGAGCCACTGACCACCACTTAGGCCCAGCACTCCACAGGACCACTCCACACTCCAGGCTGCCTCTCTCCAGCTTACCTGGAGGCTCAGTCTCTGTGAACTCCATTTCCCTGTGGGAATAACTATAGAAAGTTCACGGGAAGGGAACAAAGCCCTTCACTCAAGGCCTGGCACACTGCCTATGCCCAGCCATGGGTCAGGATGCTGGGAACAAACCAACCAGGCTGTGAGCCCAGATCCATGGCTTTTTAGTCATTTAGCAGTTTGGGGCAAATATCTATCCTCCTTCAAGCCTCAGTTTACCCCTTGTATTCTTCAAATAATCTCCTAGTCCATTGTCATAGTGTTCTCTGCTGAGCCCTGGGCAGTTCCTCTCCTGACATCCCAGGCATTGGTGCTCCTGTGTCACACATACATATACACACATGCATGCGTCGATGCACGAATATACACAAACACACGTGTACACCCATACACACATGTGTACACCCATACACACATGCATGTATACATACACATACATGCATGTGCACACACACAATGCATGTATGCACACATGCATGTTGTAATGCACATGTGTGTACACACATATATATGTGTGCATACATACACACATACACATACCTGAATATACATATACACAATGCATGTGTACACTCATACACACATGTGCACACACATACATGTGTGTACACATATATGTCTACACACACATGCATGTGTACACAGACACACGCACACATACACACACCTTAGAAGAGCATCCCTCTCCTGAGCCTCTCCTGTCACATTCTCCATCATAGGCCCAACCAGAAACCCTTGTCAGTGTCCCCTGGGAACCGGCAGGTGGGAAATGTCATTTTGGATCCATTACTAGGCCTCTAAGACACTTGGGAACAATCAACAGCAAATTCAACTTCCGTCAGAGAAGGAGGGGTAGAGCACAGTCACCAAGGAGCCCTGGGCCTGCGCCCCGAGATGCAGGGTACAGCCGCCCTGGGGGCAGGACAGGGGCAGGTGCCACCACGCCATGTCTTCAGGTTTCCCTGCCTTGGCTGGGTTTGAATAATTCATCGATGTTGAGTCTCCTGGGCACCACTGTGCTTGGTGAAAGCACGCCAGCCGTCGCTTGCCTGTTAAGAGGGCCCCCGCCTGCTGCCTTTTTCTGTTAATCAGGATTAATGAGTCAGTGAGGGAACACGAGGACCCTGGGCACAGATACTGGCAGCCAGCTCTCGGGGCACAGCGGGCCTCAGAAACAGCTCCCGCCTGGATGTCCTCGGGCACTCTTCAGTGGCAGCCATCAGCCTGTGGATAACAAGCCCTCACCCAGCCTGCCAGACCCCAGGCCTCTCTGCTGGGCCCCTACGGCTCTAGGGACAGGAGAGGAAGAGAGAGAGAGCCCCGCGAGTCAAGCTTGGCCCTGTGCCCTGGCAACTCAGATGGATAGGAGGGCAGGTTCTGTATTACACACAGTAGGACCATGGAGACCCTCCCAGCCCTGAGCTGGTAAAGATTCTAAGACGCCAGCTTCCCATAAAAGACAGCTGTGGAGACACCAGAGCCCTCCCCTGTGCCTGGCTCCTTGACAGCTGTCACTCACACAGAGTACAGGGGACAATGTCCTCTGTGTGCCTCTTGCCGACATGCCTGCCTTCCCACCCCCTCTGCCTTGTAATGCTCAAACAAATGGACTCAGGTTACACCACCAGTGTGTTAAGTGGCCTTGGGCAAGTCACTTAACGTCTCTGGGCCCCCATTACCTATCCAGAAAATGGAGGAAAGTTTGTTTTAAGTATTACTGAGCCAGATTTGGTGGCATAAACCTATTGTCATAGCCCTCAGGAGGCTGAGAGAGAATCACCAGCCAGCGGTTTGCTGAGTGCGATCCAAGGCCAGGGTCCTTCCCAGTTGGCAATGTCAAGCACAGCTCCACGTGGCTCCTGCCTGCCTCACCGCCACTGTGTTGTCCAGTGTGGTGGTGTGCAGAGTGGGCCATGACACCTGATGCTAGCTCACTGTGCCCTGCCACAGAGAGAGACCTATAGGGGAAAGGAACCAGGGCGTGGCAAATAGCAACACCATGTCTATCAAAGCCACCCTCAGAGCAAAAACCGTCGCACCCACCATGCAAGGTTTCGATTTCCCATTTAATGTCTAGAGTTGTTAGCTGTTTGTTTTTACTATATTTTACTAAAGTGTCCTTCTGCACTGGGTTGGAAATAGTTTACATGCCTACCAGTCCCTCGACACAGCTAGCTTTGTCTGTGTGTATGGGGCGGGGTGTGTGGAGGATAAACGCTGGCATGCACTGGAATCCAGGCACACAAACCTGCTGGACACTGGTTACAATGTTCTCTCTGACACAAGGGCTGAGCTGGGACCTCAAAGTCTGTATTCATGCATGGGCTGAGGCTGGGAGCCCAAGGGCCACATTCCACAGGACCGACCCTTGCCTCCCCTGCCTGGCCCTAACACAGCTCTACCATAAGAAAGTGTGCCTTCCAATTAACACTGAGCAACAGGGACACCAGGGCCTCTAGACACATAGTTTGAACCCACACCCAGGCCAGAGGCAGGCTCAAAAGTCGCAGACTCAACAGCCAATGCATACATGTCAGTCCCTGTGTGTAAAGCAGGGGGATGCTCTGACCTTGAAGGCCAGGCACACACATTTGGACTCTTCCCACATCTAAGCACAGGGCCAGGCAGAGTCAGGGTTCCACCTACAGCAGCGTCTCTGGCTAACATTGTTTCCCATACAGTTATACTTGGTCCTCGAGGCAAGTCTTCATGATAGAGGTGTAGCTGCTAGCTACTGCTGTGTAACAAAATATATGCCAGTATTATGCAACATCTGTTTACCAATTGTCCCTTGTAAGTGCATGGATCAGTGGCTTCTCTGAGTGCTGAGAGTCCAGACTGTCTGGGTGGACCACTGTATCTGCATTGGCTAGAAGGTCTGGATGATCCACTATCCATCTGGGATCAGATAGAAGTGGGAAGTTTGAGAGCAGCCTCGGATGACTAACTCACATCTGTTTCATGTGGTTCTCAGTCTCAAGCAGACAGAAATGCGCTTCTTACATGAGTGGCAGGAACCACAGAAAGGATACACTGCCACCCCTGCCTCATTCCTGTGAGTGCAGGTGAGCATGGATATACATGTGTGTGCACATGCATGAAGAATAAAACCTCAGGCGTGTTCCTCAGGACCATTTCCCTTGGCTTTTGAGACAGGCTCTCTCATTGACCTGGAGCTCACCAAGTAGCTAGGCCAACTAACCAGTGAGCTCCAGAAATCTTCCCATCTCTGCTGCCCCAGCACTGGGGGCAGCAAGTACACACCACTAGCTATTCATACAGGTTCTGGGCACCAAACTCAGGTCCCCATACTTACATGGAAGCGTTTTACCGACCGACCCACATTCCCGGCGCTATTTATGAGACATCTTACTGCCAGAATGTTACAAAGACATACCATAATCAGGAAATAAGGGAATAAATTCCACTTCGTGGGGGAGTGGGTGGAGCTGCATGTCCCAAAGCGAATTGCGAAGACAGACAAGGATGCAGGGGCACATGCATACTCTGCTCCTCACTAGCTCTTTCTAGATGAGGAACCCTAGTATCAGAGGTGTTCAGAGATTTGCCCAGGTCTTACAGTAGCTCAGAAGTAGTCTGTAGGTCCCACAGGGCTTGCCTGGAGGACACAGGAAGTTGACCGCGCTTACCCCATGCTGTCCCCAGCAGGTGTAGGGCAGCCCCAAGATACCGTTCAGGGGGTGAGGAAGCACGGTCTGAGGCTTGGGACAGCCAGACCTAGCATGGTGGTCCCCGAGCCTGCAAGGTGGCCGGGGCCATCTAGTTCTCGGGCTCTTGGACACCCAGGCACCGCTGGGAGCCACGGAAGAGCCGAGAACCGAGTGGGGGACCCGCAGGCTGGATCTGGACTTCTAGTATCTTTCTGGGCTTCTTTAGGTAGTTCAGTTCAGCACAGGCAGAGCGTGTGCAAACATTCTGGCAGGCCTAGTAAAGGTGTTTGCCCCCTCTGGCTCCTGCTCCAGTTCTGCTGTCTAATCACAGCCTCTTGCCTCCCAGCTTGCCTCTCTCCTCTGGCCTTCCCAGCCTTGCCGCTCCAGGCAATTTATCTTTCCTTCGTCTCTTTAGCACAGGGGTTTTCTAACAAGACAACCTGAAAGGCTTGGGCCGCAAGCAGAGCCGTGAGTGCTCATGGAAGGGGTGTACCAGGGTGTCAAAGGCTTGAAGAAGGGGTGAAAATGGACAGGATTCGGGGGAAAGAGAATTATCGTCCCAAACTGCAGTGGCTCATATCCTGGCTTCCACAGACTCCCATGGTCCCAAAAAGACACACTGGACCAGGCACAATGCTGCACTAATCTAGAAACTTCAGGAGGTCTAAGCATACTACTTTCTAGCTAAAGCCCATTTATAGACCCCTTAACCCAATGGGGACGCAGCACAGTTTGAAGTCACGGATAGAAAATCCCAACACAACCAAAATTACCCCAAACTTGACATCTTGGATTGGCAACGAGGTATCCCTAGATTGGGAACTCACAGACCTCCTGCCTGGATAAACCAGCTCATGGGTGAGAGGTACAGTTAAGACGAGGTCCCGGTGGAGGCTCTACTTCATAGCCGGCTCACACCTTGTCAGGTTCATGCTGGCCAAGGGCCTCCTGTCTTTGTGCACATGCCTCTTCCACATGTGGCTTTTCTGCCATCTGAGGACACAGAAGGATAATAGAAAAAGCTGCAGAATCCTTGTGACACACCCACACCAAGGCCTCACATACCTACTGTGTGACCCTCAACACTCTGGTATGTCAGGGCCCAACTCTGACTGACAGGGAGTCATTTTTAAGATTGGCTATGATGGCTGCCTGCAGTACGGGCAAGCCTCCTGTCTCTCAGCAATAGTTTCCAACTTCCACACACCCCATCCTTGGCACCCCACCTGTCACCTCTTCTGATTTGGGTCAGTCCTCACAGTGTCCTACTCAGTCACACTTAGGCCCCTTCCAAATCTTCCAGCATGTTTCCAGGCCTCAGCCAGCTTTGAAAATCCCCAAACCAAGGACTTGGCCATCCCTTGTCTTCTGCATTGTGTCATATTTCCCCGAGGCAATAAATGCCACTTGGCCAGCAGCTGGGCTGGGTGGAGGAGGAAATGGTTGCAGCGCACAAATAAATGCAGGGGATTCTCTTCAAAACTGGGACCTTAGTTAATATTTCCAAGCGTGTCTCTGCCGCGTGTAAAACATTGTGTTGGTGCTGCGAGTCTCTTGGCTTTCACTGCGGTCTGCTCATAACTGTTTGAAGCAGCTCCACTCTGGCTAGCTCCCAGAGCCGAGCTCCGTGGTGGCTCCTGTGTCACTCTACCCCTGGCTCTCTGACCACTGTGTTCATGGCAGGGTGTCCTTCCTGCTCTGCCCTTTACCCTCTGACCTTTCCTTTAAGACCCACCACTGAAAAGTCTCCATCCTGGGGAATTTACTGTAATACTGGCTGTCCTTTGCAGAGATGTTCCTCCACCCCAGGCCCAAAGTTCTAAATCATAAAAGAAAACTGTACCTAAAAAGCACAAGGGGCTAAATAATCCAGACATAGTGTGATGGTTTGTGTATGCTCAGCCTAGGGAGTGGCATGATTAGAAGGTGTGGCCCTGTTGGAGTAGACGTGGCCTTGTTGGAGTGGGTGTCACCTTGTTGGAATGGTGTGGCATTGGGGTGAGTGTGGCTTTGTTGGAGGAGGTGTGGCCCTGTTGGAGTAGGTGTGTCACTGTGGGTGTGGGCTTTAACACCCTCATCCTAGCTGCCTGGAAGCCAATATTCTGCTAGCAGTCGTCAAATGAAGTTGTAGAACTCTCAGCATCTCCTACACCATGCCTGCCTGGATACTGCCCTGTTCCTGCCTTGATGATAATGGATTGAACCTCTGAACTTGTAAGCCAGGCCCAATTAAAATGTTGTCCTTATGAGAGTTGCCTTGGTCATGGTGTCTGTTCACAACAGTAAAACCCTAACTAAGACACACGGCCTTCAGATGACACCAGAATATGGAAGATGCTTAACATAACACAGAGAAGCAAAGTGTTTATCCAAAGAATTCTAGGAAGGAGACTCACAAAGTGTGGAGAAAGTCATAGGAGCTCAGCAGTGAAGGGACAGATGTGCCACTAACGCCCTGGGGATGGGAGGTCAGTCACCCTCTGAGAAGCAAGGGGCATGAATTCTAGAGACCTTCAAGCTTATGTCAAATTCTGGATGCAGTATTATAAATCCTGCTGTAGACAAGCTAGCCTCTCTGGGTTCTGCTTCCTCTGCATAGGAAGTTCTGTAAGGCACCGGCTTTGGGGGGGAGGTGATTAAGGCACAAGTGGCCCCTGTAGAATGTGAGTTCCATATGACCACATGCTGTCCAGCCATCTCCCTTCCTGAGCACCCCCAGAAAACTGCCCTTCCTGTTAATCACAGTCAAGAAACTGGTTCTGTACTTCTGGATCATACAAAGCCCCTGGCCCAGCAGAGGAAACAGTTTCCCACTGCGTGGATCCTGAGTCTCTATGGAAATCCCCTTCCTGACTTAGAAACTTAATAGGAGTCCTAGTTGGGAGCTTCTATTGCTGCAATGAAACACCATGACCAAAAGCAAGCTGGAGAGGAGACGGTTTACTCAGTTTGTACTTCCACACCACAGTCCATCATCGGAGGAAGTCAGGACAGGAACTCACACAGGTCCGGAACCTGGAGGCAGGAGCTGATGCAGAGGTCATGGAGGGGTGCTGCTTACTGACTTGTTCCCCATGGCTTGCTCAGCCTGCTTTCTTATAGAACCAGGACCACCAGGCCAAGGATGGCTCCACCCACAATGGGTTGGGCCTTCCTCCATCAATCACTAAATAAGAAACGCCCTACAGGCTTGTCTACAGGCCAATCTCATAAAGGCATTTTCTCAACTGAGGCTCCCTCCTCTTGGATGACTTTAATGTGTGTCAAGTTAACATAAAACTACCCCGTTCAATTGAGCCCTTGTGACACACATCACTGTTAAGCCAAAACCTTTTTCTTATTCATCCCCAAGATTATACCTTAATATCAATGTCACAACATGCAACATTTTATAAACTTAAGAAGTCCCCTGGTCTTCAGGCATTCAAACACTTTAAAATTCACCGTCTTTAAAGATCCAAAGTCTCTTTTAAAATTAAAAATCTCTTTAAGAATTCAAAGTTTCTCAACTTTGTAGGCTCCTGTAAAATCAGAAATAAATTAAATACTTTCTTAGTTCAAGAGGGAAGAACCAGGACACAGCTACAATCTGTACAAAGCAAAACCAAGCTCCAGAAGTGTAAATAACTCCACGTCCAGTTATCTGGGGTTCTCTTACGGTCTTCTGGGCTCCTCCAAGAGACTTGGGTCTGGAGGAGACTGGGCTCCTCCAAGAGACTCTGGCTCCACCCTGTGTAGCACACCGAGCTTGTCTTGCAGGTTCTGGCGAGCTCCATTCCATAGCTGCTGCTGCCACTGGCACCTCCAGAGTGCTGAGTGTTTTGCAACAATTGGGCTGGGCTTTCACCAAGACAGCCTCTCCTGGGCTGTCTTCATGGTGCCAATCCTCAACTTCTTCATGACCCCTTCAATCCTGGTTTCACCTTCACCAGTGCCCTCCCCCAATCTCTCACAGTTCCAAGACTCAGCTCTCCATGAGCTAACCCTTCACGCCTTCAGAACCAGTGTCACCCAGGAGACTCTTACACTACCAAGTTCTGCTCTTTTTTTTTAAGATTTATTTATTTATTTATTTTTATTTATGTGGGTACACTGTAGCTGTCTTCAGACACACCAGAAGACTGCATCAGACCCCATTGCAGATGGTTGTGAGCCACCATGTGGTTGCTGGGAATTGAACTCAGGACCTCTGGAAGAGCAGTCAGAGCTCTTAACCACTGAGCCATCTCTCCAGCCCCCCAAGTTCTGCTCTCAACACAAAGTACTACCTTGGCTGCCCGAGGAAACACTTGCCAGAAGATTTCACGTCAGTCATTGTTAACCTTTTCTAATCGCTGCTAATTTCTCAGCTCCAAATGGCCAGCATCAACTGCCCCAGTAACACAAAGGTTTCGCTTAGATGAGGCTGGCCTCTTGTTCATCACAGAGGACTCTTCAGCTCCAGCTGATCGGAACCACAGAATCTCAATTCAAAACATGCAACAGCCCCAATAGAGTCTTTAAGGGACTCTCAAACTTCCCTCTAGAACATCTCAACCCTGAGCTCCAGCCTCTACATCTCCCTTAACGCTCTTCCAAGCTCCTACAGAGCAGCTCACTAAGGTTTGAACACTCAATGACTTTTCTATCCCAAAGTCCCAAAGCCCTTCCACAATCCTCCCAAAAACCCTCAGGTCTGTCACAGCAACACCCCCACAACCCTGGTTCCAACTTCAGTCCTTAGTTAGATTCTCTGTTGCTGCAGTGGAACACCATGACCAAAGCAAGTGGGGAGGGAGGGTTTATTTGGCTTACACTTCTACATCACTGTTCATCATTGAAGAAGTCAGGACTCACACAGGGCAGAAACCTGGAGGCAAAAGCTGATACAGAGGCCACAGAGAGCTGCTGCTTACTGGCTTGCCCCTAATGGCTTGCCCAGACTGCTTTCTTATAGAACAGAGTCAACAGCTCACAATGGGCTGGGCTCTGCCCCATCAATCACTAATTAAGAACGTGCCCTGCAGGCTTGCCTGCAGTCTGCTCTTCTGGGGACAATTTCTTAATGGATGCTTCCTCCTCTGAGGTGACTTTAGCTTGTGTCAGGTTGACAGAAAACCCAACACAGTGGGGACCTGTGCACTTCACTTGGTCATTTAGTCAGTCAACAAATTTAGGGAATTTATTTGAGCTTAAATGGGAACCTCTAGGTATAACAACTTGGCACAGAGAAACAAAGTCCGCCTATTCCCAAAGGGAAGGAGTCCCACAGTCTGTCCTGTCCCCTCCCCACCCCCCATAAGCCTCTTTCAGTCAGCTGACCTCCCTCTCATTGCCCTCATGTCTGATGGCAGATGTGGGCACTGTTGGTTGCCCTCAGACAGCCAAACAAGCCCATCTCCCCTTCGCTATCATCCTCCTGCCTCCAGAGAGATTTCCTAGAACTGACCTGCATCTCAGAAGGTCGGGGACCAGAAAGGAGCTTTTTTCCTGGAATAACTGGTCCATGTCCCAGCATCATAACACAGAAGCAAAGCTTTGTGGAGAGTGAGGGTGGAGTGCTGGAGATGCAAAGACCCAAACGTCCAGTCCGAGTGCTGACAGAGTCCCCAAAGAGAACCAACCAGGAGAGGCTGCTGCTGAAGGTGCAGCCCAGATGCAGTGGAGACCCCACCAAGGACCACAGCAGATATGGGACAGAGGTCGGCCTGAGCCTATGAAACCATCTGCAGGGCTGCGCATGGCAGAAGTGGAGAAGGGGAGCCTAGAAGATTGTGAGTCCCAGATGTCTGATGTAGAACTTTATGCCCTTGGTTTCCCTTTTATCTGCTTCTTCCTTCTCGGAGAAAGAAAATATGTAGCTTATTCTTGATTTTGCAGGAGCCCACAGTCGAGAGTTCAAAGTTCAAGAGATACTTTAAAAATCAGATGTCTCCTGAGCCAGGAGCTAAAGAATAAAGGGAGTTTTTCTCATTTCCCCTTCTTGCTGGTCATCAAATGTGCACAGAGCCCTGAAACAATGTATCAACAAACAGACAAGGCTCAGACATCAGGACCGTGCTGCTGATCCATTCTCAGTGCCAACAAAGCTTCTCTGTGTTCCCTGGGAAAGCACTAGGATGCAGAGGCGAAACATGTGTCACCCAGAGAACAAGCAAAAGCCTGTATTTAGCCAGGATGCTCACCTCACCACGGTGAAATAGGGCCATGGCTTTGAGCGTCTGGAAGTTTCTTTAGTCTTCAGGAAAAAAGCATCAGCATTCTAGGAGCTGTATTTCCATTGGTGCAAGCTGTCTTGGGCTAACTGTTCACTCCCAGGGTGTATCTATCAGTCCACATACTCCTTGAACCTGACCATGGAGTCAGACTCGCAGAAACAATACCCCCGCTCTAAGACTCTGCAAAGCCTCCTTTTATCCTCTGAAGCCCCCAAAGTGATGCACGCCAGGCTCTGTCTCTGTATGGTCCAGCAGGCAGCTACACACTATGAGCCTTGAAGCCTTCAATGAGAAACACCAAAGGCCCCATGCTGATGCTGGGTCACTCTCCCAACATACACACATGCTGTGTGCTTCTCAAAACTTAGGCCTTGCCAAGGACACGTGAATCTCCATCTCATCGCTCCCAGCCTCTGGCCATAGTCTCTAGGGAAGAAAGTGGATGTCCCATGCTTCCACAGGGTGCCCTCTGGGGAAAAAAAAATCTCCATTGCAACTCTTTAAGCAAAAATTAAAGTTGAGGACAACCAGCTCACCATCACTAATTTGTAATATTTATTAGGAGTCGAGCCAGACAATGGCTGTGGGTACAAGAGCCCAGAATGTTCGTGAGCCACTGGCATCCCATGGCACAGCTCCCCTGTACAGCTGCCTTTTCTCAGATTCACCTCAGATTCTGCCCACACATCTCAGCTGGAGCTTAGGTGGCTCTGCCTCCTACTAGATCCACCTCACAGCACAGGGCTGCATGGGACAATCAAAAGACAAAGTGTTCCCACTCATACCTGGTAAGGAATGACTAGACTTGGCAAGGAGTACCCACACCTGACCGGGAGCACTCACACCTGGCAGGGAGCACCCACACCTGGCAGGGAGCACCCAAACCAGGCAGGGAGCACCCACACCTGGCAGGGAGCACCCACACCTGGCAATGTCTGTCCTTCCTTGGGAACTAGGATGGGACAATGCCGATTCTCATTGAAGTTAACTGAACAAAGCAAGTTTGTAGGCTGAGGAGACCACTGAGTGGTTCAAGCATTTGACACACAGGCATGTGTGTGGTTCAAATGCCCAGAACTCACGCAAAGGCTGGGCAGACAGGTCTCTTATCTTAGGACCTTTGCAAACCCTCTTCCCTCTCCTCCAAAGTTTCAAGTTTACCACTCTTTCCAGGGTAACTCCTGACCCCAAAGGTGAGCGCTCATTTAGTATTCACCACCATGGTACCTCTCCCACCCAACCATTTCCCACCAGGCTGTGGCTGGGCCTTTTGGAAAGTGGTGCAGTGTCTCTATGCCCCTGAAAAGGCCTGACAGATAGCTTTCATTTTCTTCTCTTTCTGAGCATTGTGTGAGTTTCTCCTGGTAAACACACACTCTGCCTCTTGCAAATGGACATGTGTGTATCCGAATACTCAGGACTTGGGTAAGATCTACAGGCAAGGAACCAGGTCAGTATGAATGACGTGAGCTGCATAGTAAAAATGTCAGATCCAAGAAGACTAGGGTATCACGGGGCTTCTGTACTGGCCCTTGAACAGCTGGGTCTGAGGCCACTCAGCAGCCACCAGCCCTCCCTCTGCCCCAGGGTGCGAAGAAGACACACTCATGGCATGTCTCCCTTTCCTTCCCTCCTATCCCCTCTCTTTCCTGCCCTTCCCTCCTTCCAAGGTGGAGCTAGCTTGGGCGGCCTTCCCAACTGCCTTCTCCCAGACACTCCAAATGTGACTGCATTTTAAAACTGTATTTGATTAGCTTTTACGAGCTGACTTGCTCAGCGTGGCGCGGGTTCCGGGACGTGTCAGGGGCCTGGCAGAGATTGGAGATGATTCTAATTACGTGTGATAATTTCTGCATTCTCACATAAAACAATGTTACAAAAATCCCCATTACAATGGTTAAAAGACAAGTCATTTAACAGGCCCCTCTCTTTATCACTTTATTAGACAATTTACAAGGCCGCCTTTTGAACACGGGGCCGTGTGATGGCCCAAGGCTATCCAACTGTAAGCCGAGCTGCGAAGACAGGGTTCATCTCTTGTCATTAGTCAGAGAATCAAATGCAGTCAGAAAGATGCCAACTGGCTGTCGCGTCAGCACCATGGTACAGCTTCAGCAAGACAGAGAACAGGCAGCTAGAGGCCCCGGCACCCGAAGAAGAACCTCGTTCTCACCCAAGACACCTCCTCCAGGCAGCACGAGATCTCCCAGTCCCTTCTCCAACATCCCTGCCTTCCTCGCCCAGGGGACTTGGTCAGCTGCTCTGTTCTGGCCAAAGAAGTATATCTTCATTTCTTTTCTGTCACTGGGCTGAATACCTGAATCAGAGCAACTTAAGAGAGTAAGTCTTATTCTGGCCCACAGTTCCACAGGGACACAGCCCATCATGGTGAGAGAGGCACAGGCTGCGGCAGGAGCCACGGGCTGTGTTCACACTGACGGCACACTCAGGAAGCAGAGCGTGAACAGGAAGTGGGACGGACTGTACAGCCTGAAGGCCCACCCCTCAGTGACCCACTTCCTCCAGCTAGGTTCCACCCCTCAGCAATGCACACCCTTCCCACACACCACTGGCCGGGGACTAAGAGTTCAGATTTGTGAGCCTATGGGGGACGTTTCTCATTCAAACCGCACGCAGCACACGCGGAGAGAAGTGATCACCGTCACATCGGGCAGAATCATGACAACGTGGTACCTTCTGCGCATCGTTTGTCTCTGCCTCCAGACCAGCAACACCCTAGAAAGACATGGCTCTCTGCCCTAAGATGTGAACAAAACCTGTCCTCTATCCTCAGCAACTACTGCGCAACACGAACTCAGCCCTGGGCATCATCAGAGCCCATTATTGATCTCTGGTCAATGATTGAGGCTGAACCCCTAACCCATGCACTATCTCATAACTTCCACTATATTTATGGCATATCTAGTAATAAAAGTGATCTCAGGGCTGGGGGTGAGGTCCAGTCTGTAACGTGCTCACTGCACAAGCAAGAGTTCTGCTCCCCAGAGCCTACATAAAGCCCAGGCACGGCAGTGATGTGTTTAGAAGTCTCAGCACAGATGAAGCTGAGACAGGAGACAGCGAGGGTCTGAGTCTAGTCTCAGATGGATGTGGCTCCATGGCAGAGGGACATGCTCAGTATCTGCAAGGTCCTGGGTACGATCTTCAACGCGACACTCCAAACACAAAGTGGTCCAGCGTGAGGCAGCAAGGCAGCCCATGCTTCCTGGCTCAGAGCCTCAGTTTCCAGAGTGGAGAGATGGAGTCAATGCTATTCCTATGTCCCAGCACCAAGAGGCACAAGGCAGATAAGCATGTGCACAAGCAAGGTTCAAGGCAAGTAAGTGCATGTTAATGGCATGCTGTCTTCAGCACCTACTGGAAGAAGCAGGCTGAGGCTGGGGCATGATGTCACTCAGCTCTAGCCCAGGAGCTTGAGCAATCAGAACCCCGCCCCCATGGTCTTGTTCTGGCTCCTGCCCTGTCTCCAAGTGTGGACATCCATCATTTCCACAGACCTAGCCATCCAGGTATCATTCACTGACCAGTATGGAAATTGAGACCCAAGGCCAGAGCATCCTAGCAAGGCCTGTCAGTCAACACCGAGGGAACCCAGACCTGCTCTTCCCTGTCTTATTTCAGTCTTCTTCCATCGGGGCCCAAGCTTGACCTTTGACCTCCAACCTCCCTGAAGCCCCACAGTCTTGCTTTTCTGGAAGGAAACCAAGCCACATGACTCTCCTGAGCCGCACACTCCATGAGATGAAGAAGCCAGGTCCTGCTCCCTCTGCTTCCCTGTGGGAAATCCCAGACATGTCAGTACTGGCTCCCACCACACCAGCAGGGCCACTTCTGGGCCCTGGGCTGTGTTCGTCACAGAATCATCACAGAGACAGTTCCACAGAAGAGGAAACTGAGGCACATAGTGGTCTCCTTCCCTGTGGACTCAGCAGCATGTGAGTCATGGAGCCAGGTCAAGCCTCAGCTCAGGGCACTGTGGCTGGCTCCAGTAAAGCCACAGCCATGGTGACTCATGGTCAGTCAGGGCACTGTGTGCCATCTCAGAAGGTATGGTTATCCAGACACCAAAACTGCAGAAGGCTGAGCCTAGGCACACATAACTGTACACACACACATGTGCACACACACAAGTACACACACAAATGCACATACAAGTGCTCATACACTCGCACACACACATGCTCACACTCAAGTGGATTCACATACAAGAACACATATACACACACACATGTGCACACATGTACATACACACACAAGTGCTCATACACACACACACAAGTGTCCATATACAAATACACACACATTGTGCATATGCACATAAATGCACACACAAGCATGTGCAAACACATACACACACAAACACACACATATAACTGCACGCACACACATGTGCATACACACATGTGCACATGCATACAAACACACAAATATACACAAAAAATTACATACACACACAAGTGCTCATACACTCATACAAACACACATGTGCTCACACATAAGTGGATACACACAAGAACACATACATACACACATATGCACACACATGTTCATACATGCACAAGTTCTCATATATGCATACACACACAAGTGTTCACATACAAATATGCACACATTATGCATATGTACATAAGTGCACACAGAAGCACATTCAAACACATACACACACATACAACTGCATGCACACATGTACATGCACACACAAGTATTCACACACATTGCGCATATGCACATAAGTGCACATGCAAACATATACACACAAATACACACACATTGTGGACAGAGAGGACAGAGTCCAGGAAGCAATAGTTCAGAAAAGACATTTCTAGAATCACATACATGCTGGGAGTCTGGGGTAGCACCCATGAGAACCTGATGAGGCCCTGGTGCATTGCACATGGCCCACGTGTCTGCCTGGCTCACAGTTGGCCCACAGCCAGCAAAAAGGATGCGCAGTCACACCAGCCAGCTCTGACCCCAGGACTTCCCAACTCCTGGCTAACACTGGGTAACTGTCCTGCCACCTGAGGCCCAAGAGGCCAGAAACAATTTCCTCCACCTGTACTAGGAGCAGACAGCACCCTGGGCTTCTTCCCACGGCCATGGACATGTCTTTCTGAGGCCCCAGCCTGGAGGTGCACAGGGATGGCCTGAGCAGAGCCTCCTCCATCTTAGTAATTGGAATATGATAAAGCTTTGTATGTGAGCTTTGTGGGTGTTTGGTTTTTAAACAGGGCTTCTTATGTCTCAGGCTGGCCTCGAACTTCCGACTCTCTTTTCCTGTTCCAACTGAGTCCGGCCCCAGTCTCTGTCTGAGGTTTTTTCCAATTGCAGGGAAGCTTGACAACCCAGCACACACCCTGTGTCAGTCCACGGTGAGCAGGTCTCAGGCTCATCTCCTACTTCTCCCTCACAGCAGCCATGGAGGCAGGGGGGACAATTTGTGTCCCCACTGGACAGATTAAGAGACTGAGGTCCAAAGAGCAATAACAAGTGAGTTGCAAGAATGCGTTTCATGGCACTGAGCTGTCCTGTGGAAGGGAAAGGGGGTGGGTGCATGAAGGACAGGGGTCCTTCCATAGTTCTGACCGTAGAAGAGAAGGCTCACACCTCAGGATGAGAGGCAAGCATTCTGCTCTATAGTCATTCCAAGGTGGGCTATGTGACCTTGTCACTGTGGCTTCTCCTCTCTGAGCCTCAGCTGCCTCATTGGGAGCAGGAGATGGAGCACTGCCCGCTTGACACCCCTAAAATCCAAGAAGAGCCTGAGGAATGGTGGCTGGCACAGGTGTGCACCTCTGCCTGGTCCTCAGGACAAAAGGAAACCACTGGGCAGGGACTTCTGACCACGTGTCACAACACCAGGAGTCCCAGGGGCAGATGCAGAAGGTGTAAAGCTGGGGCCTCTCCGTAGGCCATGTGTCACCTCATTTGGTTTCTAAGCATCTGCACCATGTTCACACCCTCCTCCAATCTCACAGCAACCTCAGGGTGCATGCCTCTCTCCACTGTGCAGATGGGGACTGCTGACCATCGAGTGGCCTCCCTGCATCCGCAAGGACAGCCACTTCCACAATCCCTGTCCTCCTCTGGAGCTCTCCACCCTGACCAGCCCCCTTCCTCATGACCCTCACCCAAGGACAGCAAAACACATCCGTTTTGGAGTCACGCACAGCAGTGATCCTTGAGAATGTGCCACAGGCCTGGGAAACAAAAACATAAACCATGTGCTGCAACCTAAAACTTTGATGAAGCAAATAGTACTACAGACCCAAGAGACAAGGCAGCCGTGATCTGCAAACTCGGTGCCAGATAAACAACTGTGTCCATAATATGTAAAGAGCTCTGGCAGCTCAACAATGAACAGATGCTTGTTTTCAATGAGCAAAAGGTATGAATAGATGTTTATATGAAGATTATAGTACGGATGGCTAAAGAACACAGGAAAAGATGTTTGACATCATTAATCAGCAGAGAAATGCAGTCAGAATCACAGTAAGAAACTCCTAGGGTGGTCAGGATAACATAATCAGATCATTCAAGAAGTAGAAAATGATAAATAGCTTTTATAGAAACAGGCTGGCAACCCTGTGGCCAAATAATTACATACAGCAGTACCATGTGACCCAAAACTTCCCTGCCAGATACATATATCCAAAGGAATGAAAATACACACCCACACAAAAGTTTCTAACGGAGTCATTCATAAAGCCAGAAGGAAGAAGCCATTTACAAAGGAACCCAAACTTGGGACCTCCATACATTGGACTATTACTTGGCCCTTAAAAGGGAGTAAAGTGTTTGGGGTGTGCTACAGAATGGGTGAACACTGGGAACACAGCGCCAAACAGAATGAGCCAGACCAGGAAGACCCCACACTACTGGCTTCCATTGTGCGAGATGATCAGGGACACACAGATCCACGGGACAGAAAGCCAACAGGCAGTTTGGGCAGGAGAGAGAGAAAGAGACAGACAGACAGACAGACAGACAGACAGACAGACAGGCAGACAGGCAGACAGAAAGAGAGACAAAGACAAAGAGAGAGAGAAAGAGACAGACAGACAGAGAGGCAGACAGAGAGAGACAAAAAGAGACAGAGAGACAGAGACAGACAGACAGACAGACAGACAGACAGAGAAAGAGAGAGAAAGAGGAGGAGAGACACAGAGAGTGACAGAGTGGGGAGGGAGAGACACAGAAGAGAGAGAAGGAGAGAGAGAGACAGAGGTGGGAAGAGAGAGAGGAGAAAGAGGGTGGTGGGAGAGAGGAAGTGACCACTAAAGAGGAGCCTTTGGGTGTGTCCTCCAGTGAGACTGTTGAGCAGTTCTGACTGTGACTTGTCCACTTGGGAGTCGCAGGTGTGTGGGAGAGGAGCGCACACATGAACACACACACACTCACTCACACACACACACACACACACACACACACACACACACACACACTGAAGGACCAGGTGTGTGGCCGGTATTGAACACAGGCTCCGGCTTCTACAGCAAGCACTTAACCACGAGCGGCTTCTCCCAGAGCCAAAATGTTATTGTTAAACAGGAGCGTTTTATGATGTGGGGCGACATTCAAACATCAATAAACTGGGAATGTTTTTCTTTTCTTCTTCGTTTGTTCTTTCTTTTTTAGGCAGCCCAGGCAAGCAGCAGGGCAACGCAACTTTGAGACAAACCCTTTCCTGCATCAAGCTCCAATTTCTCTCTCTTTAAAATAGACTAAGTCACACGACCTGTGGCTGGGACCCAGCCAGCACACAGTAGGTGTTCACCTGTGAGAGGTTTCTCCCTGCGCTGGGCAGGAGCCCAGGAGAGCCAGGCACACACAGCCTGGACCGGCTGGGCAGGGAGCCGCTCACAGCCGGGTGACATAATTTAGATGGATGTCTCCGGCCATGCGTCGGGCAGGGAGCGGGCGGCCCGGGAAGAGGCCGTGGGGGAGCCCATTACCGTACACGTGTTAACAGCGCATCCTTTGTACCGACAGCGCGGGCGGGCGAGTAAGCGGGCGGGCGCAGGCCCGGACTGCTCCCCGCATTGTCTGCGCCGCGGCCGGTGATGGATGGGCCAGCCCGCCTCGCCCTGGTACCGCGGGCTGACGGCGACACCGCGTGGCCATCAGAGGAACTGCAGTTCAAGGGCGATGGCAGAGAGGGCCGCTATGCCAGGCCCAGCCGCTTGTTTTCTATTACCAAGCGGGTGCTATGAGGTTCAAGTCTCAGTTCCGAAGGATAGAGTGGCCTTCAGTAGGAGCCCAGCCCCACATGCGCCAGGCTCTGAATCCCGTCCTCAGCGCCCCAAAATTGAAAGTTGTTTGGTCTGAGGAGTCAGTAGCAATGACTAATGACTCTTGCAGAAGACCCCCCGTTTGGTTCCCTACACCCACACGATGGCTCACAACTGCCTGTGACCCCAGTACCAAGGGATCCCACACTTCTTCAGACCTCCATGGATTCCTCATACACACATGGTGCACAGACATATATACTCAGGCACATATGCAACGAATATTTTTAGTTTTAAAAATATAAAAGTCTTTGCTGTGTGCTGGCCCTGATCTGCAATCCCAGAACTTAGAAGCCGAGGTATGCCTACCACAGATGTACAGCAGGACCCTGTCTCAAAAGTGGTAACGCAACCCCTTAGGTGAGGTTGCCAAAAGTGGTCAGAGAATACTTTTTTAGTACAAATACATACCCAAATCCAGGGCCAGCTAACCCTCTTTATGAAAACTAACCTCCATGCACTGGCTTCCAGCTGGGGTTTGCTGTGTTCTGTGCGTATAAACCTCGCACTGGGGTTAGTTCGGTCCCCACCCAGTCACCAATCTGTTCCCAAGTCCACGGAGAAGCCTGATGCTTTGGGTGGCCAGAGTCCAGGAGGCAGCCTAGGGGCAACCAGTCTAGTGAGGATCCAATGACTTCCAGCTCCTGATTTGCTCTGGGTACAAAATAGCCCTGTGAGGCTCCCACCGCTGTCCCAACGCCAAAGCAGCCCTGGGAGCCAAGAGGGAGCCACTCGAACTCATGCACAGGCAGAGTGGAGTGGCGATACGGGACAAGGGCAACTCAGTCTCCTCACCTGCCCTAAAGTGACTCATGACCAATAATAAAGACCCTTCAATAGCCAAGCTCCCAAAACAACCACCTTGGTCCTTAGAAAAAAGTCCCCATCTATGTGCATCTGGAAGCTGACTGTGCTGCTAGAGTTCTCAAAGAGGAGACTTAATGTAACAATACATCCATAAGATCCTCTGTGGGCAAGCCTATGGGCAGTTTTCTTAATTTGTGACTGATGGGAGAGGGCTCCACCCATTGTGGGTGGGGAAATCCCATTGTGGGTGGGGCCAGCCCATTGTGGGTGTGGCCAGCCCATTGTGGGTGGAGCCATCCCTGGGTTGGCAGTCCTGGGTTCTATAAGAAAGCAGGCTGAGCAAGCCATGAGGAGCAAGCCAGTAAGCAGCATCCCTCCGTGGCCTCTGCATCAGCTCCCACCTCCAGGCTCCTGCCCTGCTTGAGTTCCTGTCCTGGTTTCCTTTGGTGATGATCTGTGCTGTGAAAGTGTAAGCTGAATTAGCCCTTTCCTCCTCGTTTGGTTGTGGTGTCTCATCACAATAACAGTGACCCTAAGACATTGACCAAGGTGGTGACTAACCCCAAGTAGTAAGAACCAATCAAATGAGAAACAGGTGTGTGTGGAGGGGACAGCGCTCAAAAGGGCCCAGCCCTGGCTGTCACACCCCAGAATGTGCTTATCTCCCCTGAATCACCCTAAAAAGCATTACCCCCACTTCAGGAGAAAAACTTGAAGTTCAGAGAGGGCAAGTCACCAGCACAAGGTCACACAGTGAGTTAGACGTCTAAACTCAAACTCGGGTCTCTAAATGTTCTTAAAATGCAGGGAGGTGTCCTAGAAAGAACAAGCTGTAGAGAAGGTAAGACACCCACACAGACCAGCCTCTGTCTTCCACCTTGACAGTAGTCTTCCCCTCCAGCAGCCCCCAAGACCTCCTTCCCCACTCTCCAGAACAGAGAGGGTTGCCAAGGAAACAACATTACCAAGTCAGCCCCCCTCTGTCTGGGGCCCTGAGGGGAAATTCATAAGCCCAGCCCCTGCTCACTGACCCCTAGTGACCCCAAGGGAGACATAGCTGACACCAACCCTCTCTCTGAGCTCCTCCCCCACCAGGCTCAGCTCACCAAAAGTGCACTCCAGAGGCAAGTCCTGGTCAGAGGGGGCCACAGCCAAGACAGCTCCCTGCACTCCGATTCTGGCCTGATGGTCCAGGTAACACTACCAACCCAGGTTCCAGGTGCTGACCTCAGCAGTACAAGTGCTAAGGGCTTTGTGGATGTGTCCTACTGTGTGCTTAAGGATGGCTCCTACTGTGTGCTCATAAAGAACTCCTTCTGTTTGCAAGTGTGTGGATGTGTGTGGTGTCCAGAGCTCAGCCTCAGAGGTCATTTCTCATAAACCATCAGAGTAAGCTAAGCTGGCCAGTGAACCCCAGGCATCTGCCTGGCTCTGCCTCCCTGGCTCTGGGATGGCACGTTCACCCACATCTGTCTTTCCATGTGAGTTCTGGGGGCTAAGCTCAGGGCCTCAGGCCTGCTGAGAAAAGCTTAAGTTCTGAGCTGTCTCTCCAGCCCCTTCTGTGCTAAGACACTGTAGAAGTGAGTCTGGGGATGCAGCAAGCAAGCCTGTCACTGAAATCAAACCTTAGAATCCAGCTGAGGTACACAAGAATGGGGGTGGGGTAGAGACATGGAGGTAGGGAGAGGGACTCTCTCTGAGACAGAACTGGGCCCAAGGTGGTCAACACAGCCCCATGCCTGAGCAGCTAGGCCAGCTTCAGAAAGCCCAGCTCCATAGCTGCACATAGCTGGATTTACACAAGAGGATGGCGGGAACCAGGGCAAGAAAAGAAGGTCAGGAGGCCCCTAGCTCTCTAGCCTGCTTAGAGCAAAGGCTGGGGTAGGGGGGGCAGGGACAGGCCTGGAACTTTGTCCCAGAACCCATGGCTTTTCCTCATCAGTGCTTTCCAGAAAGAAAGAAAGAAAGAAAGAAAGAAAGAAAGAAAGAAAGAGAGAGAGAGAGAGAGAGAGAGAGAGAGAGAGAAAGAAAGAAAGAAAGAAAGAAAGAGTGAGAGACAGAGAGAAAGGAAGGAAAGAAGGAAGAAAGAGAGAAGAAGAAGGGAGGGAGAGAGGGAAGGAGGTAGGAGGAGAGAGAAAGGGAAGGAGGGAGAAAGGAGAGAGAGAGAGAGAGAGAGAGAGAGAGTCTGTGCTGGCTGAGTCCCTCAGTTCCTGCATGGCCAAGTACTGAGCCATGTGTTCAAGGACATTCTGGCATTTCTCCTTTATGTAAGTCATAAGAGAGACACAGAGGCACGCCCCCTATGGCAGAGAGCTAACTAACTCCCTGATGTGTACATGGCCACCAATGGGTCGGAACTCAAAAGCAAACGAATGCCCAAGCTAGCCTTAAAATCAGGATCGCCCATCCTCCTCCTGGGAGTTCTGGGGCTACCATACACAAGCATGTCCAATTCAGCCTCTCAGTTTCCATCTGTCTGTCTAGGGTTTATTTTAAAGGCCTACAAACATGGAAATGCGGCCAGGCATAATGATGTGTATCTATAAACTCAGCACATAGAAAGCTGGTGGGGGGTGGGGTGGGGGTGGGGTTACCTGTGCCTGGGAGTCCATGGCCAGCCTGGGCAACATAATGAGATGCTGTCTCAAAGAAAAGGGGAAAAAAGAGAAAGGAGGATGGGGAGGGAGGGAGGAAGGGAAGAAGGGAGGGAGGGGGAAGAAGGGAAAGAAGGAAGAAGGTAGGGAAGGAGGGAGAGAGGGAAGAAGGGAGGAAGGGAGGGAGGGAGGGAAGGAACTGGGGGAGGGAAGCTGAACACCCCCAAGGACAGGGTGAGACTGAGGAAGGCAGTTGCTGGCACACAACAGCTCCATGCTCCAGTGGGTCTTAGCTGGGGCCATCCAGGATCCCTCTCTCTTTGCTCAGGAACCAAAGTGTGTACTAAATGGCACCTGAGGCACATGAGTGGCCACAAATGTCCTTTCCTGTGTCAAAATCTTCCCAATCCAGGCACTCACAAGAAGGTTCTGATCGTAGGAGATCCCTAACAAAACTCAGCTTAGATGGGGTTCCTTCACAGCCCCAAACTCTGCAACAAATCCCACCTCAGAAAAGCCACACACCCTGACCCTGCCAAGTCCCCCTGGCCCAGCACGCTCCCTCAGTCCCTGCAGCCACATCTTTCTCCTCATACTCCCAGGGCACAGGCTGCCACAGGGCCTTTGCACTGCTCCTCACTTCACTCAGCAGCCCCTTCTCATGTCCTCACCTGCTCTAGGTCTCTGTGGTCTCAGAAACTGACCCTAGGATGTGCTAGGCAAGGCCTCTACCACTGTGCTTGAGCCCCACCCTCACAAAGCAAAGCCTGTGATCAAAAGTCCCTTCCCCTTAATTGAACTTGACATCCCAGAGCTCCGTGTCTGCATTTTGCCTCACAGCATCTAGGATCATAATTATCTCCCGTCCCCACCCCACCCCCAACTCATGACAGTGGAGCCCAGTGAAGCCAGGACTATGCAAATGTGCTCGCAGTTGACTGCCCAGGGCCTTAGACCAATGTGTGCACACAGCAGCTGAAAAGACATTTATTGAATGTGTGCACTGACCATCAGAGGCTACACTGACCACATGGCAAGATGTGCTTGACATTTTTTTGCTGTTGTGACCTTATTTCTGCTAACTTGTGCATGTGTATGCATGTGTGTGCATGTATATGTACATATGTGTGCACACCTGTGAGGCATATGTGTGTGAGCATGTATGTGTACAGATGTGTGGGGTGCTTGTGTATCCATGTATGTGTACAGATGTATAAGGGTACATGTGTGTGCATGTATGTGTACATACCTGTGAGGGGTGCATGTGTGTGTGTGTGTGTGTATGTGTGCCCATGTGTGGGGGTGCATGTGTGTACATGTATATGTGCACACATGGGGGGTGCATGTGGGGGCCAAAAGTCAAACTTCATATTTGTTCCTCAGGAGCCACACCTTATTGAGGCAGGATCTCTCTCTGGCCTGGGGTTCCCTGGCCAGTGAGCCCAGGGATCCTCTCGTCTGTGGCTCCCCAACACTGAGGTCGCAAGCACTCCCCACCATGCCTGGTTTTTATGCTGGTTATGGGGATCAGAATCAGGTCTTCGTGCTTTTACAGCAAATGCTCTGCTGACTGAGTCATTTCTTGAACCCTGGTTTTTTGAGAGTTTTGTTTAGAGACAGGGTCTCATTAAATGACCCACCCTGGCATGGGACAGACAACATGGCCCCCAAGTTGTAATCCCATTAACTTCAGCCTTTGTATGCTAAGGTTCCAGGTGTGTGTTCTCACACCCAGCGCTGACATTTCAAAGAACATATGCAATAGAGAAGATGTTAATCAAGTGCCAGAGGATCCAGCCAGCCTTCTCCCAGAGGTCCTTTCCAAGCTCGGCCTGGAGAGTAACAGGGACACTCTGGAGCCCTCCTGTCCCAAATGCAGCAGCAGAAACAAGGACACTTGTCTGCCCAAAGCCCTGGCCTGGCTTGCTGGGGCAGCTCTGGCTCCAGTCACCCGCTGCCAGGGCGGATTCCATCCCAGGTATGATTTACAGCTCGACTCATTTTCTACTTTTTGGATTCTGCTGCGGGTTTTCTTTCTCCTTGGCCTTTTCCCGGGTCAATGCAGTCCTGATATTTGATTTACTGTTAACAGTATTGGCTGCATAGGATTGAGCCAAGAAATGGAAGAAATTGCTTTTTCTTCCTTCTGTCTCCTATTTGACAACTCAGTCTGAGCACCTGGTCCGCCAAGCTCTGTGCAGGAATAGGCAGGGGAATGGGGCTGGAGGAGGGGCCTCTGTGCTCCGCCACTGGAAGGTGACCCTTAGAGGGAACCGTGGCCACCCTGTTCTCCTAAATGAGACAAAGTTGTGGAAGAGAGAGTCAAGAGTATGGGAAACAGAGATGGCCAGCTGTGCAGCTTTGGGGCGGCCACTCAACCTCTCTGAGCCTTGGTTTCCACGGTTCAAGACAGAGGTCATGATAACCTCCTCACAAGTGGGCTGCAAAATGTTCACACATAAGAAATGCTGTGTTCAACCTCTGTAGACCCGGGGAGCCTCTGTCTGCTGCTGCCGCCACAGCAGTGTCCCCTCACCATCCCCATTGTCACTGTCTCTGTGTGATCCTTACTCCACCCAAGCCTGGACACTGGCTCGTGTGTTTATTCTGGATTTGTCCTATCCTGGAGACGTGATGTGTGTTGGGTGCAGTCACAATTGTACTCTTCAAGCTGCTGATAGGAAGCAACCGAAAGGTGCTACAGAGATGTGCCAGGAGGTGAAGGGCTTGCTGCGCAAGGGTGAGGACTGAGCTCTGGCCCCAGAGCCCACATAAAGGCTGGGCTGCCATAATCTCAGTAGAGGGGAGGCAGATGCTGGACAGCCACACAAGGACAGCTACTGTTTAGTCTAATCAGCGAGAGCTGGCATCAAGAGACGACCTGGAGAGCAGTGCACAACCTCTGGCCCCATGTGCAGCACACTATCCCTGTGTGCGTGCACAGAAAGAGAGAGAGGGAGAGACAGAGACAGAGACAGAGACAGAGACAGAGAGACAGAGACAGAGAGACAGAGAGGCAGAGAGAGACAGAGAGGCAGAGACAGGGAGACAGAGAGACAGAGATAGAGAGGCAGAGAGGCAGAGAGAGACAGAGAGGCAGAGACAGAGAGACAGAGACAGAGAGGCAGAGACAGACAGAGACAGAGAGGCAGAGAGAGACAGAGACAGAGACAGACAGAAACAGAGAGACAGAGACAGAGAGGCAGAGACAGAGAGACAGACAGAGAGAGAATGAGAAACTTAAGGCATGAAGAGCCCATTTTTGTCTCAGAGTTACAGGACATAGTCTACCACAGAGGGAACATGGTTACAAGAGACAGAAACAGCTAGTCACGTTGTATGAACCGTCAAGACACAGAGAACAGGAAATGGGTCCAGGCTATGAAAACTCAGCCCCAGTGGCCTACTGAGGCTTCACCTCCTAAAGACTCCATAGCCTTCCCAACAGTGCTGAGCACCAGGTCACTGGCTAGCCAGCATGGCAAGTTCCAGGTTCAGAGAGGCACTGACTTAAGGAATATGGTAGAAGACAGTGGGGAAGGCACCAGCATCAACCTCAGGCCTCCACATATGTGCATAGGTGTGCGTACACACAAGCACGTGCAAATCACACATATGAATCAGTTCAGTGCTTGCCCCTTTGTGGTTGGCTTACTGCACTTAGAATAATTCAAGGTTCATCCTCAGGAATAGCACTAACTTACTGAAAATAAATGAAAATGGCCCCGAATCTGCGGTTTACCGCCCACTGACCAAGGAGAACCGGAAACTGCAGCACTGCGGGCAGGTATGGTTTGTCCCTCAGGTTCGTGTGCAGGAGTTTGAGTCCCTGCTGTAACTGTCTTCAGAGGTGAAGGAGTCTGAGGGAAAGGAAGGTAGGGGGAGTTGGGTCACAGATGATGTCATCTGCCGTGTGATGATGTAGCCCAAAGCCCGGGGCTCATGGAGCTGTCCTGTCTTGAACTCCCTGCCTGCAGAACCCTGAGCTAAATGAGCCTCACTTTTTGTGACATTCCGGCCCAGGAATCATGTTACAGCAAAGGTAAGGGGAATCAGAAAGTCGTTTGTATCTGGCTAAGGCTGGCATAAACTTATCAGAGCGGGTTGTTTGCTTACAGGAATTGTCTGTGCTGTTTATGAATTAAGTCAGATAAGGTGATAAAAGTTACCAAAGCCACTCAAAACGCAACATTTTCTAGTTACTTTTGAGCACATTTTACTTTTTTTAATGCCCTTGGGACTATCTGCATCTAGCACACCCGTATAGTGTGATGACTGATCTTCATTGTTAGTTCAACTGGATTTAAACTCACCTAGGTCACAGGTGGGGGGGCCTCTGTGAACAAAAGGGCTGCTTCTAGAGAGAATTGACTAAGAAGAGAAGCCCATTCTGAGTGGAGGAAGAACCACCCCTCGGGTTGGGGACCTGGACAGAAGGAAAGGGGAAGGAGAAAGCTTCCAGAGCCACGTGGTGCGTGTGGTCCCTTGCTACCACAGTCTGAGCTGCTGGGCTCTGCCACGCCCTCCCTACGGTGATGGAACTCCACCTCTGTAATCAGGAGCCAAAACAAATCCCTTCTCTGTTACATTGTTTCCCCAGTCAGTCAGGATTGAACTCACCAAAACAGTGAGATCAGAATCTGACTTTAGCTGTGACTAGCCCTCACCTTGTGGGTTGGGGGGGG
>NW_022196905.1:105134798-105151273 GCF_008632895.1 Mastomys coucha
AGGGCTTTGGAAGTGGTTTGTGGAAAGAATTTGAGGAGTTTAGAGACGTGAGCTTCCTAGTTCTAGGGCTCTGACAGCGGAGCTTGTGGGCCACTCCAGTGTGAGCTCAGAAACGCAGGACACAAATAGAAAAGCAGATGGTGAAGACTGTGTGCATGAGGCTTCAGATAAGAGAATGACTCTTGGCACCTTCTAACAACAACAACAACAAAAGCCTCTGTTTTGTCCTGCCCTGAGACTTTCCAGAAGGCTGAGTTGAAAGGCGGGGAGCTAGTTAGGCAGATGAAATCTCAAGGCAACACATCATTCAGAATGTGATGTGGTTACCACTGGATGCTTTGAGTTACACTGAGAGGCAGCTGCAGAGTTGAACTTGGGGAACAGTGTATTGTCTGGCCAGAAAGGGGGCATCAGAAGTTACAGACAAGGAGCATGCGGCTGTTAATGGGACTTGAAGAATTAAAAAGAAGAGAATGGCTTTGCCCTCGAGTCGTAGGAGAGTCTAGGAGAGTCGTAGGAGAGTTGCCGTGAGGGACTGAAGAGGGTTGACCAGACTCCAGCCACTATGGGCTCAGGGTGTCAAGTTGTTAATGCATTCAAAGATTAGTTGCACCAGGGAGCCATGCTGGCACAGGGCTGCCTGGGGGAGTTTTCTCAGGACAGGTGTTCAGGCCTTGCACACCTGCATGCCTCAGAGGACACTGCCCTCACCATCCAAGTGCTCCTGCCTACTACTCACACTGACAACACCCCCGGGGCACGTGGCAGTGATGCTGATTTTGTGGTTCCCATACGTCTGCTGTTGTGACAGCTCTACCTGGATTTCTAAGGAAGGCCAGGTGGTCAGGTAAGGTACACCGGAGCAGAAAATCCAGGATAGAGAGATGCCAGTTCTGTGGGACATCCACCAAGGAATCTTGCAGGGGAGTCAGCCCAGAGGAGAAGCCGCGTGGGCTGGAAGTAGCCAGGCCATAGGGATGACAGACACATCAGGATATAATGCTGCAGCCGAGTTGTGGCTATGTTGTTTGTTCCGATGATCTCTGGTGCTATCCTGCTTTCTAAACCCCAAGTCTTCCCTTTGGGAATGAGAATTACTCTGAACCATTGTGTACAGATTTTCTTTCTATTTTATGCGAGCTTGCAGCTGCGAGTTGTCTTGAGTCCCAGTAGGTACTTTGACCTTGGGCTTTTGAACCACACTGCTGCTCTGATGACCTTTGAGGTTCAACTAAATGTGTTTTGTGTTGTGAGACGCTGTGACCCTTTAGGGAGGGTGGGGCGGCCCAGGAGCAGTAGCACAAATTTGAAAGTTTCTGGGGGTAGGAGATGAGGCCTAGCCAGAGGAAGTGGATTGTGGAGATGGGACCTTCTTCACAGCTATTCCCTGACTCACTCAACGTAGCAGGAAGTGCCTGGCTCTGCTGCCCCACCAGCTATGTCAGAATGACCCCCAACTCAGGCATGAGCCAAGTCCATTCTCCCCTAAATTCTTTGTCAGCTATTTTGGTCCCAGACAAAACGCAGGTAGAGGGTCTTTTAAGAGGTGACAACGGTGCTAGCTGGGGAGCTTCAGGAAATAAAGGGTGTGCAGTTAAAGAGGACCGTCCGTAGGTTCTGGTTCTTGCCTTCTCGGTTGGTTCCAGGCTGCGAGGAGAACTGGTCTTTTTTTGTTTTGTTTTGTTTTGTTTTGTTTGTTTGACCAGGCACTTCGGCCATGAGGTAACACTGCACCATAGCTGGAAGAGCAGGGGACCAATCAGTTACGGACCAGGCCCTGAGACACTGTGAGCCAAAGAAAACCTTTTCCTCTCACGAGCCTGTCTCTCTCCAGTATTCATTAAACTGACAGGAAGCTGAGACAGAGCAAGCTCATTCCTGTGGGAACATTGCAGGCATCCTGGAAAGGCCTGGGGCAGCTCTGGTGCCATAATGGGAGGACGGACTTGGTGCAGACGAGGCCAAGAAACTCTAGTGTGGTCCGTGGAGCACAGCCTGCCACGGACACTTTTTGCAGAAGAAATCTTTGTGATTGGCGAGATGGCTCAGTGGGGGAAAGAAAGAAGAGCCTGGCTTCCAACACCAGACCCCAGGCAACAGCCAGAGGCAGGTGGCGCAGCCAGCCAGCCCTACAGCGAGGTGGGAGATAGAGACAACTGTGTGGACGCCTGTGGACCAGTTATACCGTGCAGCGGCAGACTCAAGTGACTTCTGCAGGACACTGCAGAGACCCAAGGACAGCGCTGTTGCCCAGTAGCCCTGGGGTGGGACAGTCTGGAGTTGGGCAGCTTAGCCTACAGCAAATCTAAGAATGCCTTAGGTGAGGCATGGTTTCTAAGGCCTTTAATCCCAGCAAATGTCTGTGAGTTCAAGGCCAGCCTGATCTACATATCAAGTTCCAGGACAACCAGGAGAGAGACCCTGTCTCAGAACAAAAGCAAAATTAAACAAACCAAAAAGAATGTCTTGGCGGAGCTGGAGAGAGGGCCCAGTCAGTAAAGTGCTTGCCACAAAACTATGAGGACCTGAGTTCAGTCCCCAGGCCCCACACAAGAGTGTCAGGTGTGGTGGTGCATGTTGTAACCCCATCACTGGCCAGGTGGAGACAGGTGGATCCCTGGGGCTCACTGGAGAGTCAAGTCAGCCCAACCCAACTGGCGTGCTCCAGGCCATCAGAAAAACCTCATCCCGAAAGCTGAATAGTGTCCCTAAGGATGACACTTGAGGTTGTCCTCTGACCACATGCACACAAGTGGACACTCACCTGCCACACACTCCCATCCAGACTCACAGGTTCATGAGCACCTGTGCAGGCACACACACACACATACATACATATACATGTACACACACATACATACATACATGCATACATATATACACATATAACATACTCTTGCACACACATACATATGCATACATACACACATACACACTCACACCACATATACACATTCCCACAACATACACATACATACACATTCACACCACACACATATACACTCATACATTCACGCACATATACACATACAAACATACATACATCTACATGCATACACATACACATGTACATGCACACACACACACACACACACATTAATACAAAAAAGAATATCTTAAGAGAGACCTGGGTCTCCCAAGACCTATCTATCACTTTCCCTCCTCTCCCCGCTTGCTGCTGACAGAGCCTGTGTCCCGGCACCCTCTACCCCACGTGTGGAGCCCCTCCTACCTCCCACCAACAGTGCAAAGATTTTCTAGCCTGAGCCCGGAAGGATAAATGTTGTTTTTTTTATCCCCCTTCCAGGGTGCCAGAGTTCAACTCAATTTTCTCAGATTAAATAAAATTTCAAAGTGTCAGTCCCCAGCCAGCGACAAGTGTGAAGGTGGTGGATTCTCCTAACCCGATCGCCTGCCCAATTACAATTTTTAATCTATATGTAGATAATGGTGAACAAAAACCCCATAGAAATGGCAAGAGTGAGGAGGGCACTGGCTTAGTTTTAATTACTGTCAATCATGCTTAGCAACTGCAGGGACCCTGCAAGGGAGGGGAAAGCCGTAAGGCCCTGCTCTGCAGGAGCTGAGGGGGGCCCCAGGCAGCTGCCACAGCTCCTGCCACCCCCAGAGCCACCCAAGAGCAGCCAACGCTGTAGGGGGCTTCCCACCAAGAAGGCCCGGGACCCAGGTCACGTCACACATATGGAATGATGCGATGTGACTGGCCTCGGCCTCAGCCAGCCTCCAGGCTGCCATCTCTCCCCGGTCTCCACACACCCTGTCTAGAACATGCCCACTTCGGTCAACGTCATTCTTATGTCTTGATAGTAAAAGAAACACATGCTCACTGGGGGAGAAAATGTGTAAAGTGGCAAAGGGAGAAACTCAGAAGGAAGAAAAGAAATATTCTCAGGCCCTCCAGAGACATGGCTGACATTCTGCAAGATTTCCCCATGACTGTGTGTGTCCATTAGATATGCATATATGTGTGTGTTCATAGGCACACAGTGTAGGCATGTATTTACATATAAATAATATACAAGTAAGTACACAAGATCTCCCCATGACTGTGAGTGTCCATTAGATATACATATGTGTGTGTTCAGTGTATATACACACAATAAACAAATATATTTAATAATAAGCATATATATAATAAAATATGTAAAGTAATTATTTAATAACAGAAATAAATACATGCCCACCCTGTGCGCATAGGCTAGTGGGAACCATGTGACTAGAGGCTGTCACATCCTTACTATACATTTGGTGTTGGTTTTGGTGCTGAAAACAGAGTTCAGGACTTCCATCTCCGTGGTTGAGCACCAACCACTGAGTATGGCCCCAGGCTCCTGCTGGCTTTTGGCTAAAGTCCTCTGTGTACGTCTTCCGGCCTCACAGATGTCGCTTGCAGGCATCAGCTTGGTGGCTGAGCTGCAGGGTGCAGAGTGAGCCTCACAAAGTCCCTGGGCTCCCCTTTGTGAATGCTCTCTGTGTTGTTTTGCATCCTCTAACTGCTGGGTCATGCCAAAGTTGGGGCCAGGGCCCCTCTCACGCCTTATGAACTCTCCATCACTGAGTTGACTCACAGCCCAGCACTGGCCTCCTGAGCTCTCAACTTCAAACAGGCATTTTGAGGACACTGTGCCCAGCATTGTGCTAAACAGTATAAGTGCAGAGATGAACATCTTAGAGGAATAGGGATCCCAGGCTGCCTGGCCCTGCAAAAACACACCTTTTAGTGAACTGCTTGTGTGCTGAGCAGACCAGCTGTTCCCGGCTTACAGATCGTGAGACTGGATGAACGGTTCTTAGTGCTGGTCACCACAGGTGTTTCTGTGTGTGAGCCTTCACGACTGTGTGGAGGCAGATCTGATAGAGACCTCCAAGTGGGAGGTGTGTGTCCAAAAGATTCACGGTTTTTGGTTGGTTGGTTGGTTTGGTTGGTTGTTTTTTAAGATTTGAGTGTATATGTGTATGTGTGTTCATGGGTGTGTGTATAGATGTGTATGTGTGAGTGTTCATGGGAGTGTGTATAGGTGTGTATATTCATGGGAGTATATATAGGTGTGTATGTTCATGGGTAGGTATATAGGTGTGTATAGAAATATATGTATGTTCATGGGAGTATGTATAGGTTTGTATGTTCATGAATATGTGTATAGGTGTGTATGTTCATGGGTGTATGTATAGGTATGTATGTGTATTCGTGGGAGTGTGTATAGGTGTGTATGTTCATGGGTATGTGTGTGTGTGTGTGTGTGTGTGTTCATGGGTGCATGTGTGTATAAGTGTGTATTATCTATGATGCACTTCCAGTAGAAGTCAGAGGACAGCCTCAGGTGTCTGTCTGTCTTCCCCTTCCACCTCATTTGAGACAGGCTCTTTTGTTCACCACTGCATACACAAGGCTAGGTCTCCCCCTCCCATATCAGCATGTGACACGGGATTGCAGACATGCACTACTGCTCCCGACTTCAAGTGGGCTCCAGGATCTGATGTCGGAGCCTTATGTTGTACAAGGGCTTTACCTGCTGAGCTCTCTTCTCAGCCCCCTCCTCTGTCTTTAGGCGTACTCTCTCACAATCCTGGGGCCCCCTAAGGAAGCCATGTAGACTGGCCCTGTAAGCCTTAAGGATCACCTCCCTGGCGCAGGCTTGTGATACAAGCACACTCTGTCACCTCTGGCCTTTCTCATACCAGTCCTGATGCTACAGTTCAAAGAAAGATGCTACACCAGAAATCACCTAAAGACCAATAAAGATGGCTGGGCTGCAGGGGGCAGGGGTGGGGCACTATAAGGTTACAGGGTGCCCTGTATCCACAGGGATAGGAAGGTAGTGTGTGTCCATGGTGGGTACTATTACTGAGGGGATAAGAAAAAAAAATCTTGCTGGGCAATGGTGGCATACGCCTTTAATCCCAGCACTTGGGAGGCAGAGGCAGGTGGATTTCTGAGTTCGAAGACAGCCTGATCACACAGTGAGTTCCAGGACAGCCAGGGCTACACAGAGAAACCCTGTCTCAAAACAAAAACCCAAAAAAAAAAAACAAAAACAAAAAAAAAAGAAAGAAAGGAAGGAAGGAAGGAAGGAAGGAAGGAAGGAAGGAAGGAAGGAAGGAATCTTTACTCACCCCAGATAGGGAGCCAACCATAAAGGATACAGCTAAAGACAGACTTTGTGAACCGATGAGTTTTGCTGGGTTGCTTACAGGAGTGAGGGTGTCCTAGGAAATGATTCAAAGACTGCTCCACCATCAAAGCTGAAAACCTGGAGCACACTTCACAGCCTGTAGGCAGCAGAAGAGCTCATCCAGGGAGCTTTCCTTTCCAGGGAGTTCAGCCAGTTTGAGTGTCTCTCTGCAGTCCTTAGGTTATATGATCTCAGAGAGGGAGGGGCATAGTGAATCTGCTAGGTTTCTGGGACTTCCTGAGGTGTTATTTACTTCCTGGACCAAAGGAACTCTTCTGCCCCTTAGAAAGTTGCACCTCCCTTCCACTATGTTATGTCTTAGAGAGTGTCCCTGTGGGATGAAAGTCTCAATTGCTGCACAACATGAGGGTGAAACGGGGTGCTCCATATCCAATAGGTTAAGGTGGCTCTGGGATGTACAATGCTCGAGTGTCAGCCTTACCTCAAGGGCACCAAAATCAAGTGTGAGTTCTTCTGGATTGTCCAAGCAAGGCAGAGCTCTGATACTCAAACATCTGGCTCTGCCTTGGTAGGAGAGGTTAAGAAGGAAGCGGCCAGCCCACTTGGATGGTACCCAGTACCCTTCATGGGCTTGATGAACACTCTGCCACTGAGCCCCACCTCAGCCTAGAAGAGCTTGTAACCAGGAGCTTGTGCCTGTACCAGTCTTGTGCCTGTTCTCAATGGTTTCGGGACTCCTATGTTTTCCAGGCTCGCTGATGAATCTGAGGTGTTCCCAGAACTGAGGATGGCTGGTCAAGGTCATCTCAGTCAGGATGCCTCTGGATATCCTGTCCACAAGCTGTGGCTGGAGAACCTGCTCCCATGGGTCTCTCTGGCTGCATCGGCATTCTGGAAGACTCCCCTAGGTCTCTGCTTTCAGGATAATGAGGCTAATGGCCAATCAAACCCTAATGAGGATTGATTCGTTTATTAAGCTGCAATTATACGCCAGGTGCTTCCCACTCCTGGAGCCCAGGAGACTCAAGGTTGAGTAGGACACAGCCTGGGGAGGAGGTCTAGCCAAGGGACAGCAGAGAGGGCCTCACGGGGGTTACAGGGATGGATTTGGGGTCCCTGTTCTGGGGACTCTGCAGCTGCTGAGGTACACACCTCATGTTTAACCAGGCTGAGTGGCCTGGAGCTTGGCCAATTTCTCTGAGACTGGAAACCCCCTGAGGGATTCTGCTGAGGTCCTCGGCAGAAGTGGGAGAGGGTTGGTGGAAAGTCCAGTGGCTCTCAGAGTCCCTCTTCAGACCCAGGATTGCCCTGGGGTGCAGGTAAGAAAGGAGGATCCAGTATTGCTCTAGTGACAGGTACTGTTGGGACAGGCCAGATGGTTGAGGGGGGTCACTCAGTATCTTTTGCCAAGAGTTCCTGTAGTGTGCCCCAGATCTTCTCCAGATGGAAACCACGGTTACTGCTAATCCTGTGACTTTCAGACCCCAG
Source organism: Mastomys coucha (assembly GCF_008632895.1). NCBI lineage: Eukaryota > Metazoa > Chordata > Mammalia > Rodentia > Muridae > Mastomys > Mastomys coucha. The sequence goes on from NW_022196905.1 coordinate 105,142,442, forward strand.
GGAGAGGGAGCAGACCCTCGTCTGTTAACATGTGTGCTTTCTGCCTCTGTAATAAGGACCTAGAACTGCTTTGTCATGGCAAGTTCAGGACTTGGTAGCACCCTGAGGCAAATGTGGCCAGTCATGAGGGGTGCATGAGATGTGACCAGAGGACAAGGAGAAACAGCAGGATAGGAGTGGGGGGGAAGGAGGGGAGTGGCCTGCAGCGGAGAGGGCAGAGTGGAGGAAACCATACTGAGGAACGATGGGTGGTGGGGGAGGAGCCACAGAGGCAGGAACCAGAGCCCAGCAGAAAGAGATGGGGGAAGGGAGATGTTCTAGTCGGGTCTCCTCAGCTTGATGTCTTCAGAGGAGTTAATTCAGCTTACAGACCAGGAGACCGATGGTCCGGATGACACTCACAGGCTATACCCCCAACATGCTGTCTATCCGGGCTCACAGATGCACAGAGAGAGAGCCTCAGGGTCAGGCTGGGGCACAGCATTTTGGCCATGGAGGGACCAGAACCCATAAGCACCAAGACAGGCAGAAGCCAGCTAGTCCGTGCTGTTTAAGGTCTAAACATGGGATAAGGGACAGCTCTCTTAGCCTCCACGGCCTGCAACAGAGCCTAGTCAAAGGTCACCTGCCTTGGACAGAGACTGAACAGCCCACTATGGTGTTCAAATCCCTCTCTAACCTCATTCATTCACGTTAACACCATACTGGGTGCTAGGATCAGCTGTCACTGAGACAGTTACAGCCAAGACTTCTCCTGGCATTCCTGTTGGCCCTGGTCCCTCCTGCTGACTCCTGCTGATTCCACGGAGGAGACCTGACTGTGTTTCTGATGGGTGGTACCACGACTGCTGCTAGCTGGACACTACCAAACTGGGCTGCTTGAATATCTGTGAAGTGTTTGCGAGTAGATCGAGCTGCCCTTGCTGACCTGTGAACTGAACTGCTGATTTCCTGACAATGCAAATGGGATTTGCTCCAAAGAACCTTTCTAAACAGGTCCATTTCCCCTTTAGCCTTCCGTTTCCACTACCTCTGGGTGGTGGGCTAGAAGGGAGGTTAAAGCATTTAAGAACCATCATTTAAAAAAAAAACTTTGAAAAATTAAACTTACACCATAATCCAGGACAAGTCTTTCCCTGATTGTCATTTATCAGCCATTATGTCACAGTAACACAGTAGATCAAAAAATGTCCCTCCAAGTCACCTAAAAAGTTACTGGGCCTGAGTAAGTTAGAGACCTTGGGCTATGTGATGGTTGATCTCAATTACCAATTAGAATGAAACCTACGGTTACCTGGAATCAGGCCTGTACTCATGTGTACGGCGCTTCTGCTGCCTACCAGCAGCAATAACGACCAAACACCTGGACTTCTTCTCTCGACGGTTTACTCAGGAATATTCTTTTGTTACAGATCTCCTAGGTACCCAGGTGTTACAGCTCTTTAAGGTACCTAGGTATTACAGCTCTCCTAGGTTCTTAAGTGTCACAGCTCTTCTTGATGGCACGGCTCTTCTTGATGTTGCTGCTGCTTCTTCTGCTTCTGCTTCTGCTTCTTCTTCTGCTTCTTCTTCTGCTTCTTCTTCCTAGGTGCTGCAGGTCTGCTTGCTTCCGTGGAGTGGCCCCGACTGTCTGGAGACAGCCCCTTATATACTCGAGCCTAAGCTGCCAAGTCCTCCAGGATTGGTTCCCTGTCAAACCCTCATTAGCATACACCTGCTCAGGAGGGACGCATGCGCAGTATACACCTGCTCGGGAGGTCGCATGCGCAGTATACACCCGCTCGGGATGGGCGCATGCACAGTAGAATAGTCTATTGCAGCTGCGGCCGCCATCTTAGATACGATCGTCTAAGCGGCCGCTTAAGATGCAAGCGGCTGACGATCGTATCCAAGTGGCTGCCTACAGGGAGGCACAGGGCGTGCTCACCTAGGGCAGGGGGAAAGAATTAAGGCTGCTTGGAGCCCTGCTCATCCCCGTTTCAGCCCCGTAGAAAGCAGCCTGTGTCTCTGATAGACATCCGCCATCTTGGATACGATCATCTAAGCGGCTGCTTCCAAGCGGCTGACAAAGCAGCTGCCTACACTCATGCCCCTGGAGGATTATCTAGATTAGGTTAACTGAGGGAGGAGGACCTGCCCACTGTAGGTGCCACCATTCCCCAGGCAGGAGTCCTGGATTGTATGAAAGGAACAAAATCATCTGAGAACCAGAATTCATCCTTGTCTGCTTCCTGACTGCTCTGGATAAGTGTGTGAGAAGTCGCTTCCTGCTGGGTGGTGGTGGCACACTCCTTTAATCCCAGCACTTGGGAGGCAGAGGCAGGCGGATTTCTGAGTTCCAGGCCAGCCTGGTCTACAGAGTGAGTTCCAGGACAGCCAGGGCTACACAGAGAAACCCTGTCTCAGGAGAGTCACTGAGACTGGCTAGTGTGAATATCCTTCATTTGTGGGCAGGGGAGAAAGCCAAAGTTGAGTACAGAGATGAAGACTACACTGGGAAGGTTACAAACCACTGCCCTAAAATGTTCTGGAAACAAAGGATTGCTCACAAAGAACACTCCTGTCAGGAACTTAGGTTCAGCCTTCTGGCTCAGGGTAGACACTGTATGGATTCCCCTCTCTTGGATCTTATCTGGGAGAAGTTATGGAAGACACCAGCTTCTCTATTTCCTTCTCCCCCTCAGCCTCCAATTGCAGCAGCAGAAAGAAGAGAAAGGGATGGTGTGTGCATGGCGGGTTCTCCAGGGGTAGAATATGTGAGGCTGCACCATGACCTAGACTGACTTACACAGTAGGAGGGTAGGTGGTCTAACAGCAGGTGTCTACAGGTTGGAGATCTGGAGAACTGCTCAGCTTGAAAAGCCCAAGGCTGCCCGAGGGGGACCTCGGATGTAGGTCAGTCTGAAGCCTAGATACCCTCTGGAGTCTGATGTGGTGTGACTACAAGCTGGAAGGTTGGGTAAACTGGAGGATGATTATCTGCAGGCAGTGAAGGTAGCAACAGATACACTGGGGAAGAGCAAGCGGTGAACCAGTCTGGCTTCCAGGAGTTACCATGGCCAGGAAGCCTGAGGCTTGTTGAGGATAGGAGTCACTTACATGGCTGTCTCCTCCTTTGTCTGGCTGCAATGATGTCTCTCTCCTGTTTGCATTGGCGGCTGTCAGGACACAACCCTGGTGACATGAGCCTGGAGTTATGTGCATCACGGCTGGGGGTATGTCCACACTCTCGGAATAAGGAAAAGAAATTATGAATGAGCCAGATTGATCACCTCCGTCTTCCTGTCTGAGCCAGCTAGACATCCCAGAATTCCCTAGCTCGGGCATTGTGCCCCAGAGTGAGACAGGAAAAGAGCCTTGCATGCCCCGAACTGTCAGCCACTCTTCAAAGAAGTTAAGGCTGTCACACTTTTTCTCCTTCCCTTCCCAAAATTAAAATGTGCCTCCAGTATAGCTTGTTATCAAAAATAGAAGCATTTTATCCATCTTTATTGCAGAACAGAGATTACACGGAGACATTCAATTTGGAGTCAATTTAAATTTCAATTGTCTGTGAAATCTAAATCAATAGGGTATAGTTCAATGACGCTTTAATAAAACAGGACATAACAGAGAATCATTAGGAATTACATATGATGGGAGCCGGAACAGAGCCTCTCTCAGGGTGGAGGGGACATTAGAAAATTACCCCCAAGCATTTTAAGTAAACCCACAGCCTCCTTCCCCCCACGAGACGCCTGAGAACGCTTAATTGTGCCGTAAGGTTGGGTATCCGTCTCTGTCAGCCCAGTGATTGGAGGACAATTTACAGTGAGCGACAAAGACCAGAGCTTGCGTGGCCCAGAACATGAATTTCCATTTCTCCAGCCCAGTATTTAATTCTGTTCTATTCACCCTTGGACCTTCCTCTCCATCCCTGGTTTCCACTGCCTGGGTCATCCCTCTGTAGTAGTGCCCTCAGAGGGCCCAGCCTGGGATGAGCTACTGAAAAGCAAGGTGAGCACAGAACAAGCTGCGCACAGAGAAAATCTGAGAGCAAAACCCCAGGCTCACTGCTGGGTCTGTCTCTAGAGGCTTCGGCCCCTGAGGATCTCATTCATGTGCTCCTCTGCAGAACACTCACGCTGGCACCACAGGACCATCCAGTCAGCATGGGTGAGGGGCATCTACTGGTGAGCCCCAGGGTGCAGCTCCCTTAGGATGAGCCAGAAGGGACACCATAGAGAGTGTTGATTAAGCCTGAGCCTGCTGCATCAATGGCTATATGCCTTCCTAATGCTGAGACCTCACCGTTGCATTGCAGTGAACCCCCCAACCATAAACTTATTTTCCTTGCTACGTCATAACTGTAGTTTTACTAGTTACGAATTGTAGTGTAAATATCTGACATGCAGGATTTCTGATGTGTGACCTCTGTGAAAGGGTGGTTTGACCCGCCCCACCTCAAGAGGGGTCATGACCCACAGATTGAGAACCCATGTTCTATGTGAATGTAAAGCTAAAATGGGTAACAGGAGCCGGGCGGTGGTGCATGCCTTTAACCCCAGCACTCGGGAGGCAGAGGCAGGCGATTTCTGAGTTCGAGGCCAGCCTGGTCTACAGAGTGAGTTCCAGGACAGCCAGGGCTACACAGAGAAACCCTGTCTCGAAAAACCAGATAAATAAGAAAGAAAGAAATAAAATGGGTAACAGGAGCCAGCAGCAACAGGACACCAAGGAAAAAACCTACAACTCCAATGGTATCTTCATTTAAATGTTTTAATTCTTTCTAGTGTCTTTTTTTTTTTTCATTCATGTCGGTATTATTTTGCTAAATATATATTGGGGCTAGAGAGTGGTTCAGTGGTTAAGGGTGCCTACTGTTCCCCCAGAGGACCTGGGTTCAGTGTCCAGTACCCACACGCATTGAGTGACTTACAACCCCTTGTAACTCTGACTCTAGAAGATCCATCCAGGCATATACACATAAATGATAATAAACAGATAAATCTCTTTTAAATAAAAAATGTCATTTTTTTTTATTGAGACCTGAGGGGATATCCCCACTTCAGTGCTGTACCCAGGATGGTACTGTTGTGTTTTATAAAAAGGAAAAGAAGCCAGGGATATGTCTGGTGGAGGCCTGGTATGGTATGGGGGAAGGGGGTGCCTTTGCAGGCCCATGCTGAGGCATCCCTTCCCCCTGAGGGACCAGCCACGCAATGATGGTATAGTATAGAATAGAGTTTATTCAGGACATGGGGGGAGAGTTGAGGGAGCAGAGACAGAGAAAGGCAGAGGGGGGAAGAGAGAGAGAGTGAGGGAAAGAGAGAGAGGGAGAGAAGAAGAAGGAGGAGAAGAAGAAGGAGAGGAGGAGAAGGAGGAGAAGGAGAAGGAGAAGGAGAAGGAGAAGGAGAAGAAGAAGAAGAAGAAGAAGAAGAAGAAGAAGAAGAAGAAGAAGAAGAAGAAGAAGAAGAAGAAGAAGAAGAAGAGGGTGAGGGGAGGGGGAAGATGGGGAGGATGGGGAGGAGGAGTCAAGTAGCCCTTTTATAGTGAGTCAGACACACCTGGCTATTGCCAGGTAACTGTGGGGCGGAGCCTAGAAGGAATGCCAACATGTACCTCATCCCCTAGTTCCAGCACTGTGGAAAGCCAAAGGCACCAGCCAGTCACCTTTGAGCTCTAGTGGAGTCTACACTTCACAAAGGCATCAGACAGAAGCAAGTGACAGGCAGAGCGCTCTGAGTCTCGATGCTGTGGAGAGGCAGGGTGTGGAAACAGGGAGCCAGCCACACTCTCTCCATGTCTTCTAGATAGCCAAGGTTAACTGCAGAGCTGAGGAGATGCCTGAGATGCCCACGATGCAGTATTTTAGCTGAGTCTGTCTGGGATGTTTCCCGGGGAAGCTAGATAGGGAGGTCCATCCTTGCTGTGTGAAAACCCTACAGATCCACCTGGACTTTAGACCAAACCCAGAAGGCATGCTTCCCCCCACCGTGACCTCTGGAAGCTGGGACACACACATCCCTTGCCTCAGACTCAAAGCCTAGGCTTAGTTGATGGAAATCACTGACAGTCTGCAGAGGCTGGTGACGGGGTATCTGTTATGCTGGTGACTGATCACCAGCAAGAACCGCTCATGCCATGTCTCAGATTAGACTGTGTACTCCTCAATGCTGGAACTCACCAGTCCACACTGGTGACAATCAAGAACACTCACCGGTGACTCACAACAGGACGCTCCACAGCCCACTCTGTTCTCTGCTGGACTCCACATGAGGACCTGTTCCCTTGGCACATTTTCACCCAACCCTTTCACTATGATGGACCATCACCAGAGTCTGGCAGAGCTACTTCCTGCAGCCTGCTACTGAAGGATGTACAGGGACCCTGTGCAAGTGCCAGAGACCCCAGATGGGCTGCAGACCCCACATCTCACTCTCCACTTCAGCCACCACAGTCCATGAAGCTGTGTGTGATGTAAGGGAGGGCTTGCAGGCTTATGTTGTCCAACACAGCACTGCTGGGTACAGGCTGGCCACGTGGGCAGGAATTCAAGTCAGAAACTGAAGCAGAAGCCATGGTAGAATGCTGCTGACTAGTTGCTTTCTTGTTCATCCCAAGGTCACCTGCCTAGGTGTGCTGCCACCACCTCCAATGGGCTGGACCCTTCCACATCTATCATTAACCGTGAAGATACCCCACAACTTGTCTACTGATCTTATAGGTTTTTTCTCAATGAAGATTCCCTCTTTTCAGCTATTACTGGTTAATGTCAAGTTATCAAAAAACAACCAGGACAATGATTAGTAAATGATTGTAGTAATTAATATTAAATACTCTCACCACAGAGTTTTTTTCCTGCCTTTGACCATTTATGTTCTCAGATAAAAGACACAGATAGCCTTTATATTTTAATATGTTGTCTTAGTTAGAGTTTTGCTGCTGTGAACAGACACTATGAACAAGGCAACTCTTTTGTTTTGTTTTGTTTTGTTTGGAGCTAGGGTTTCTCTGTGTAGCCCTAGCTGTCCTGGAACTCAGAAATCTGCCTGTCTCTGCCTCCCAAGTGCTGGGACTAAAGGTTTGCTCGCCACTGCCTGGCTCAAGGCAACTCTTATAAGAACAACATTTAATTGGGGCTGGCCTACAGGTTCAGGGTTCAGTCCATTATCATCAAAGTGGGAACATGGCAGCATCCAGGCAGGCATGGTACAGGAGGAGCTGAGAGTTCTGCATCTTCATCTGAAGGCTGCATATACAAGCTATCATATGTCTTATGTAGCACAATAGTTGGGCAGCTGCCTACCCTCCAAGCTGTTAGAATCTACCTTTCTATCCATAACCCAAATTATTACTTACTATGTCACATCTTTGTTGCTCTTAGCTCCAATCGGCCAACCCACATGACCATTTTTGTATGACTCAACTAACCTACAGTGGCTCTCCTTTCTCCTCTCCTGCACATTCTTCTTCCAGCCCCTGGCTGCTTCTCCCTCTCTCTCAAGCCCGCCAAACTTAACCTGACCTACGTCTCTTCCACTCACCTATTGGCTGCCAGCATCCTTATTCACCAGCCAAAATTAACTTGGGGACAAGGTCCCAGAGGCTACATGAGGACTCTCTTGCCTCAGAGGCACCAGACTTAGGGGCCCCAAATTAACATTAAAATACAAGCAACATTAGGCCAACCCACCACAAATAATTACCAACAGGACAGGATCGCCCAGGAGCCCAGCCTCTGGGCAAACCTGTGGGGTTAAACTAAGTGGGAGGACTTGCCCTGAAAGCAGGCAGCACCATTTCCTAAGCTTGGGCGGCACCATTCCCTAGGCTTGGGTGGCACCATTTCCTAGGCTTGGGTGGCACCATTCCCTAGGCTTGGGTGGTACCATTCCCTAAGCTTGGGTGGCACCATTCCCTAGTCTTGGCTGTGTAGACAGGAAAAACAAGCTGAATACAATCATCCATTGCTCTCTCCTTCCCAGCTATGGATGTGATGTGAGTCACTGCTTTGAGACATCACCGACATGATGGGCTGTGAGCCAGAATAGACCCTTCCTCCCTTGAGCTGTCTTTGGCAGACATTCCATTACAGCAATGAAACAAGATTGTGGTAAATCTACGCTGGAGTTTCTGGGGACACCAGCAGCTGCCACTTTTTAACACTTAAACTGAACTGGTCACTAAGGTTATAGCTCATATCCTACCCTTTCCCAACCCCCAGGAATGTTAACAGAAACTCCCAGGAAGTGTATTCATCAGCTACTGTGGAGTAACAAACTGTCCCAAACTTTAAACCAGCTCAGGGCTGGTTTCTCAAGGCTTCAACTGGATAATTCATCTGAAGTAACTCAGCTCCATGTGCCTCTCAGCCCTCCAGGGCCCAGCAGCCAAGCTGAGGGTCTGGAGACAGGCAGAGAATGAGTGGAGGCAAGCAGGACACCATTTGGAACAGCCATACTGTGTTGTTGTTGTTTTTTTGTTTTGTTTTGTTTTGATCTTTGTCCTGTGAACCTCAAAGTCAAAGTTCAGAGATATGTGAACTAGCCTTTAATGGCATCAATTGCAAAGTCACATGACCATGGAGGTGTGTGTGTGTGTGTGTGTGTGTGTGTGAAGAGAGAGGGTTACTGTGTTTCAACAGAGATGTTAATGGTTTTCTTGAGACATCATTCATACGTGGCAGGATCAGAAATCCATCAAATATCACTAGATCTCAATTCCCGTAATTTATGACACACTTTCTCTCTGTTTCTCTATCTCTCTGTTTCTCTCTGTCTATCTCTCTGTCTGTCTCTCTGTGTCTCTCTGTCTCTCTCTCTGTCTCTCTCTGTCTCTCTCTCTGTCTCT
>NW_022196905.1:105151283-105224807 GCF_008632895.1 Mastomys coucha
TCTCTCTCTCTCTCTCTCTCTCTCTCTCTCTCTCTCTCTCTGGATTGCAAAAACAAACTGCTGAGATTACTGTCCAGGTCCTCTTGGTCTTGGGGAGATATGATGGAAATAAGTTAGCCTGTGGGATAAAGTGTCCTGGAGGCTGTGCATGGCCCAGGGCTTGCGGGAAGAAGCTGGAACCCAAGGTGAGGCAGGGGCCACACGGGAAGGTTTTCTAGAGCAGTTTATAGCTGCATCTTTGAAGGATTGCCCACACCTAACTCCAGCACCCGCTCACACCACAGGAGAGGAGCAGGGCAGGTATGAATGAACCACAGGGAGCTTGCACCCTAAGCTGGTGGGTATCCCATGGCCAAGGAGAATGGAGATCAAGAGCAGTGGAGTCCCTCTTAGGGACTCCAGACTCACTCAGGGAAGAGCAGAGGAGCTCAGATTAACCCTAGACACCCTTGGCTTGACAGTCAGTGATGAGGTCCCCGTTGCTAAGATATGTGAGAGTCTGAGATGCACAGTATGGCAGAACAGGCCCGTTCAAATACCAAGCATCCACTCCCTCTGCAGTGACGCTTCTGGTCCTTGACTCCATCAAGATTGTGAACTCGGCACTAAATGCTGAGGTGGAAGGACTGTTCATCTGCAGATGCCAGCAGCTTCCTTCCCCCCACCCCTGACAACCAAGCTTGTCTCCAGATGATGACAAACGTCCTGTGGGAGGAGGCAGCAACATCGCCCTCCTTTGAAAATCATTGCTCCGTGGGGATTTCTGTAAAAGCCACAGCCAACATCCACAAAGACCCGCGCTGACAGTGAGGAGAGAAATCTTACATCCCCATGGCGCCTTCTTGGGAGACAACCGCGCTTGCAGCCCTTAGATCATGGGAGAAATACTGTCTATCTCTTCCTGCTGTCAACATCCCACAGAGGCGGCGGGGTGGGGGAGGGGACGGGGGAAATGGGGAGGGGAGCGAAAAAGAGAGGTGGGGAAAAGAGAAGAAGACGGGCAGGAGAGGATCCATGCGCATCAGAGCTGGAAAGCCAGGCGGAAGTGTAAACCCACTGGCGAGAACTGAAGCCAAGCAGCTTCCTTCAGCCACACTACCCCTTGCAGACCGCGATGGGCTGCTTTGCCCTCTGCCTTGCGGTTGAGCTCTGTCCTGGAAGGAAGTCGGAGGGACGATGAGATGCGCCAAAGTATTTACTCCACCCTTGCAGAAGGTTCACACTTCCTGGAGTCAAGGGCAGGTTGGAGATGGCGCTCCCTGGTGCTAGGTCCAAGGAACTGCATGCTCTGTGTGGCTTCCGGGACCTATACAACGCTTCGTAACATTTTTTTCCTTAACAGTTTCAGTAAGAAGTGTCCCCATAGACTCCTGAGTTCAACACTTAGTCCGCTAATAGCGGATGGCGTTTGGGAGGCTGTGGAAACTGAACAGTGAGATCTAGGCAGAGGAAGCGGCTCACTGGAGGTGGATCCTTGGAATATATGATCCTTGGCCATTGCCTGTCACTCTCTCTGCTTCTTGATTGGCCCTGAAGTGTGCACCTGTCCTCGGAGATCATGCCTCTGCCATGAGGCCCTGGTCAAGTACACACAGCCAAGTGAACTGAGCTCTTTAAAGCCAAGACGCACCCTTCTTTTTATTTTGTTCTCTGGGGGCCAGGGGTGGGGTTGTCACAGTGGCAAGAAAGCTAATACGTACATAATTTCTTTCGTAAACCATTCCCAAATTATCCCACTTTAGGATCTAAGGTGTATTTCAGGAGAATGCATGCCTCTCATGTGCAAGGCACAGGATCCTCATCACAGCCATGAAAACAATCATTCCTGGGTAGGCATGCCATATGGCTGTCACACTGCACCCTGACCACAGACAGACATCACCCACCAAAGCCCTGCAGGTGAAATGGATCTGAGGAAGTCACCCTGTCCACCCAGAATATAGTCACTGCCCACTTCATGCCTCACAGGAACCAGGGCCTGGAGGCTGAGGATAAACAGGGAATAGCAACCACAGGTCCTTGCTGATTGGACTTAATCCCCTTCCAGGAGCAAGGTGAGACCAGTAGACTGAGCTCCTTGGTTCCCAACACAGCCTTTGAGAGCCCCTGGCGGTGCAGGATGCCAATGCCCATGGCCTGCTTCCCTTGCCTAGCACCCATTTTCCAGACGGGGAAGTTGAGGCCAATGGAAAAAAAAAGAGAGACAAATCCAGGCATCCTCCACACTAAGAGCTGACTGTCTGGGGAACCCTGCCCTCTTCTGGTTATAGTTCTATCATCTGTTGCAGGTGCTGCCATGCCAGACCCTGGGCTGCACCCAACCCACCATTTAGTCCCCAGCACCCTCCAGGGTGGGACCAGCAATCATTACTATATCATACTACATCATACACAAGACCAGGAGAGGCATGTGATCCAGCAAGAGAGAACTTGAGCCAGGCTAGATCTGAGGTCGGTGGCCAAGTCTCTGGCCCCTGTCCATCTCCTGTCTGGTGTGGAGAAGAAAGAGTCTAGAGGAAAATGCACCATCAGAGAACTTCCTGGATGTACCAGTCGCTGTGACAGAACACCTGGCAGAAGCAACCTGAGAGGAGAAAGGTCTGGCTGTCTTATGGCTTCAGGGAGAGACTTCAGCCCACGCATTGGGGTGGGACGGGGATGGGACAGTTCTCTCCATGGTGGTGGGGGCACACAGTGATGACATCTTACTTAGTGGGGACCAGGAGGGGAAAGGTATGGTCCAGACACAGATGCAGGAATGAACTTCTAAGATCAACTTAGAGTGACCTCCTTCTGCCAAGCAGGCCCCACCCCTAAAGGTTGCAGGACTATAAAAGTAATACCCCAAGCTGGTGGCTGAGTGTTCAAAGTTCAAGCCTGTGGGAGACAGTCCAGAATCAACATTTTTCATTCTTCCCTGGCCCCCAACAGGTGCATGGCCATAATATAGACCACACTTAGTCCCAGCACAGGAGTCCCCACAGTTTTAAAAGTCTCAATGACATTCAAAAGGCGAAGGCTTCTACTGAGCCTTCAGTCTATAAACTGAGTCTCTGTAAAATAACAATGCATGCCCCTTCAAAAAAAAAAATCTTATTTCCAACATACACTGGCACAGAATAAACAACCCCTCTCCTAAGGGAAAGTGAGGTAATCTCTCAAGCAGGCAAGCCTGAAATGCTTGAGGTCCACATCTAGCATCCAGGGCATGTGAGGCATCGTGTGAGCTCCAGCAGGCCTGGGAGGTTCTGTCCTTCCGGCCTCACTGCCTGCGATACATACAGGCTTTCTCTTAGACCAGCTCCACTTCCTGCAGCTTCCCACAGCAACCTCTCCACATATCAGCATCTCCAATATCCTGGGGTTTCCTGTAAAAGTGAGGCTTCACAAGGACTGATACACAAGACGGCCCCTTGCAGCCTCCTGGAAGGGAGCCCCACTCTGCTGTATATTTCCCAGCCTTGGGGCTCTTTCCTAACACCTCAGGGCAAGCATTCTTTTTTTTTTTTTTAAAGATTTATTTATTGTTATATGTAAGTACACTGTAGTTGTCTTCAGACGCACCAGAAGAGGCCATCAAATCTTATTACCGATGGTTGTGAGCCACCATGTGGTTTCTGGGATTTGAACTCAGGATCTTCGGAAGAGCGGGCAATGCTCTTTCCCATTGAGCCATCTCACCAGCCCAGGGCAAGCATTCTTGACCCTATGAGATCTCCTCCACTCAATGTGCCTCCTTGGCCACACCAAGATTCAGCTTCAGAAGTAGCAAGATCCCTTCTACAATGGCTACAGTTGCCTTTGAATGCCTAGGGGCTGGGAAACGCACCCCTGCAGGGTCCTCTTGGAGGAGGGAACCCCTCCAACTCTACGACCTCAAGTACTCCCACTTTTAAAGGCAAGTCTTTCAAGCATATCTGGGATTTGCATGCTGAGGCCCTGCTGTCCCAGTAAGTGGTGCCTCTGTACCTCGGTAATCCCTTTAACAATTACAGCCATGGCATCGGAACCCTCCTTGTTTGTAGGCTAAGCTCTAGTTCAAGCTGCTTTTTTCACCACACTATGTTTTCAGCGATTTCCACGCCCTCTACTCTTTGCCCTATTCCCCAGCGTAAATCTCACTAAAGCAATGAGTAATAACCACGCCACAATCAGATCGTCTGCTGTTGTGAACTTTTATCTACCAGAGACTCTGGTCCTTGACGTCTTAGCTCAGCTTTAATGAAACCGTTCAGCACATGGGCAGAATACAGCCAGGCTTTTCCAGACTATAGCATAGTAGCCTTTGACTCTTCCTGACAGAGTCCTTGTCCCCATATGAAGCCTCAAGAGCACAGTCTTAACTACCTTCACTTCTCCCAGCATTTCTGTGAGAACTCTGGGCTCAGGCAGAATGCCCCGTCACTCTCCTGATGGCGCTGGCTTCTTTAACCCATGGCTCCAAACTCCTAGGTCAGCTTTGTCTCAGGAATGGGAGAGTTTCTTGGTTCAGGGTTTCACCATTTCAATGGTATCCCCATCCATCGTGGCGGGGAGGGCCTGGCTGACTTCATGGTGGCAGATGTTTATGGCAGAGGCCAACCAGGGAGCAAAAGAACCAGAAGTAGGTGCAACCTTCATAGGCTGCCTGTCTCTGGTTATCCGCTTGTGTCAAATAGATCCCAGCTTCCAAAGGTTTCCCACACTGTCAAAACAGCGCCACCTGCTGGGAACAAAAGAGAACAGTTCACACTGCTACTCTTAACACTGGGGCTAGGGTGGGGTTTCTCATCTTCTTGGGGTCATTCTGAGAAAGACAGGAGGGGGTACTGGGCCTTCTGAATGCCCAGATACTGGCTCTGATTTGGAACTGTCTCAGCTGAGTGAAGTTGGTGCTGGAGGCAGGATCAGGCTCATCCCTGTGGTGGACTCCGGAACAGCATGCATCCCCAGCCTTAGATAGCTCCTTCAGCATCTCCGGGTCCTGCAGAAGCTCTGAAATGTCACTCTCAGTGTCAACTGGACACACACCCCTCCGAGGAACACAGAGTATGGGCCTAAGTCACCCAGTGCAGGAGTCACCTGGACTAGCAACAAAAAGCATATGTACATGGTTAAGAAGGAATGGATACAGAAAACAGTTCCCATTGCTCACCCCATCTGACGGTGGGCAGGGCACTCAGAGGGCAGGGGTTCCTCTCAAGATGAACAGGCCAGAACAAGTGAGTAGAGGATCTGTTCCAAGAATTGTTACCCCAAGGAGACTGGACAATGTCTACTGCTTCCTTCAAAAGTCCCAGTAACAAACCCATTCGTCCTGGGAAACTGTGAAGGCTACTTGCAGAGTGTGGGTGACCCAAAAGCTGTGCTCAGAAAGGTTGGCACCCACCATCGATGATAAATCCCTCAAGGCTGTGTATAGCCTTTACACTCCAGTCCGTCCCAACACCTGGAGTTCACATGTAGTTACGGCAGAGGTGTACACTAAAGGCAGGGAGGGGTGGGTACACACTCATTTGAGGCTTCCATGATCTCCCCCACCGAACATCAAACTTTGACCAGTCCAGCTGTGATGTTCTATTGCGAACAGCCCAGCTGGTCTTAGGCAATGACAGTTGTCTTGCTAGAGGACTGAGGGTGCCATCCAACAGGCCCCGGACTGTGACTGCGGCCAGCTTCTGCTGGTGTCCGTGTTGTGTTGACACATTGGCTCCAAGTGATTGTCATTGGGCTAAATTGGGTCTCAAAGAAGAAGGGAATCCTGACCCTTCCATACTGCCCAGTCCATACCTAGCAGTCCCCAGACCCTTGTCCCGTCCCAAGACAGCAAGAAACATCTCTTGTCTGTGATTAATCAACCCTCCTGGGCCTCTGGAGTACTCCATGGATTTGCCTCATCGCCTCGTGATCCTTAAAGAGACTGGGTACAATATCTGTTTCAGCCAGATTGCTCTTCCTGACACAGTGCTAGCTCTGAATGTCCACTTTGCTTCAAGCTGCCTGTGCTCCAACCCTGCCAGCATCAGAATCCAAGCATGGCCACCAACACTCAGTTGTCTCCTCTTCAGATAGGGCGTCATCAAAACCAGGTTTGTGGAAGATTCCGACACACAAGCAGCCTTAGGGAGAACTACAAAGGTGTCAAAAGTGAATTGATGATGTCTGTCTAGACATGGAGTAGAACAGAGAAAGCTACACAGAGAAGAGCTTTGGTGTGACTGTGAACCAGGATGAGACAGGGGACAAAAAGCAAATGGTAAGTGGCCACTCTAAGGGATCCTTAAATAGAAACACATACACAACAAGAATATGTACCAGTCAGTTCTAAACCACACCCCACTGGGAACACAGCCTCCCTCCCACTCCTTCAGGATCAACTGCAACTCTGTAGATTGTACAAGGGGAAGCTGGTCACACTTGCATTTGGGAACTGTAAGGAGACCACATGACAATCCAGAGAACCAATTAACTATTGCTTAGACCATACGTGCCAGACTAGAGCTCCCTGAGTTCAAAGCCTGAGTCTTTTTCCTAGCTGTGCGACTGTGGCAGGTTGCCCCTCTCTGAGCCACAGTTTCTTGTCATATAGCAATCAGTGTTTCTTCAGCACACAGGAGTTAGGAGAGTGAATGAACCAAGGCTTGTAATGTATCCAGAATACCCATGATGTACATTAAGGTTTATATGCTTCGTGTTTGTTAAATAAATAAGTGCGTGAGAGAGATTGAGAAAGAGACAGAGATAGAGACAGAGACAGATATATATATATAAAGAGACAGAGAGAGAAAAAGATATAAATAGAGACAGAGACAGAGACAGAGAAAGAGAGACAGAGAGAGAAATGAGGAAACTGAGTCAGGCTTACATCTGAGTTACCTGTTGTCCTGACCTCTTGAGTGACAGAAATGGGGAGGACTCCCAGGGAGTACAGGTAGGCATCACTCAGATGCAGGGACGCCATGGCTCACAGTGTCGGTGCCACCCACAGAGCTGAGGTAAGTCCCCAATGACCAAGAGACCCACCGGGCCTCAGATGTGGGAGCCAGGGCCCCCACCCACACCCCCAGCATCCTCCACCAAGCTGGAAGCAGAGAACGTAAAGAATGACTGGAACCTGGAACGGCTGCTGGTTAAGAATTACTAGGCAGTTCCGGGCTTGTGACTGAGGCACAAGAAATACCACCACAGCAGGGCAGAAAGCTAATGAGAAACCCAACGGGCCCTGCAGAAGCTTAACAAGAAATACGGCCAGGCTCCCTGGAGGAAGAGTTGCTGGGAACTGCCATCTCTCCCCAGTGGGGATCGATCTGGCTGGAAAGTGAGGTGCACAGGAGGCAGACACCTGGAAGATCTACAGCAGTGGGGCAGGGCTGGGGAAGAGGGGTACGAATGTCCTGTAAATCAAGGACCAAGTGTGTGAGCGCTGGTAGATAAAAGGATTGTGTTTGCAGTGAGTGAGAGACTGGCTGGGACGCTGGGCTGAGGCAGAAAATGGTAAACACTTGGAGGGGGGTGGGGAGGAGAGGGACCCCAAGGATCAACATCAGGAAACAGGAAGAACCCCCAGCATGCCAGGCCCTCCTAGTCTGCTTGGGTGTACCCCCACCCCAGCCTTCCCCTTTGAGCCCTGAAGGCCCTTGATCTGGCCCCTCTTCCCCAAAGCGTCCACCAGGACAGCAGAGAACTCCCTGCGCCCCCACCCCCACCCCTGGAGAACTTTGTGCCTGGCAAGTACTACAGCTTCCCAACTGACTCCAGTCATACTCACCCTGGGACAAAGGCACCTTAGTGTTTCTATCTTACAGATGGGGAAACTGAGGCTGGGGGAGCTTGAGGAGTTGACTCTATGCCACAGGCCAGGGATGGAATCCAAGCCTGGGCCACCTGGCTCTACCCTGATCCTGTCCTTGGTCTCAGATCAGCTCATTGGTCTTCTGAGTTCTGATGACTGGAGCGTAGCCTCTTGAGCCCCCTCTGGCTGTCAGGGTTTCACACCCTGGCAGTGTCTCCTCTGAGACAAAGCTAAGACCTGCTACACTCAGCCCTTGGCATCCTCAAATGGCAAATGTGGACTCAAAGCTGGGAAAGTGAATGATCTTGCCCACCAGGGTCCCTCTCTGCAGGGGACGGTTATGAAAGACCCCCAGAACTGGGGAGATCCTTACTCAAGTCTCGGGATGACGCGACCACCCAATAACTCACAAGAGACTGAACTTGCTGCAATCACTTGAGGTTTATTACAAGCAAGACGGGACAAGAGCTCAGGCCAGCATGCTAGGGTCCAGACTCATACACCGCGCAGGGAGTAGAGGAGTCCGACCCCGGCCTGGGATTTTACAAGGCTTATAAAGGCATAAACCACAAACCGGGGGGAGAGAAAAAGAGGAAACGGGGTAAATTCCAAACCATAGATTCATCACCTAGCAAAGAGTCATGTATAGGTTTTTCCGGGCAACCTCCTAAGCCATTGTCATACTCCAGCCAGGGCGTTGTGACATTCCACAGAGGGCGTTAGAGAACCCTGTGGTCATTCCAGGAAAGGCATTCTGTGGTTATTCCAGGACAGGAAAGGTGTTTTTTCAAGTTCCTGGAACAGTCACTCAGCCTAAGGGTATGAAGTTCATGTCAGTCAAAGATTTCTCTGCTCTATAGGAGCATGCTTGACTCCATTTTGGGACTTAGTTAAGAATTTTTATTCTACAGTTACATGGGATGAGCAGGCGGACTTCTTCACATATCCTGGCTGCTTTAATGTCCCGGACCCCTGTTGTCTATGACAGACTTTCCTTGACACCCAGTTCTGGAGGCTGGGAACTCCATGATCAAGAGGACACACACTGGCACTGTGGTAGAAGCTCCCATCAGGGAGACAGCAGGAAAGACCACATCGTCTGGGCTGAAGCCCTTGGAAGCAGCTACCTCCTAAGAGCCTTTTGTCCCCAAAGTACTATCACCCTGGAAACTCTATGTTCAATACATGAGCCCTAGGGACACGTTCAAGCTACAGTAGAAGCTCATTCTGCAGAGAACCTCTTAGGACCTCGCAAAGTCTCAAACCTGGAAATGGGATGTGTCTGGGAGTCTGAGGTGGGAAGATTTGGGGTTCCCGGCCACCTTTCCCTTCCACTGCCCAATCACAGGCTCTAGCCTTTATTTGACCAGTTAAACTGGGGAGGAAGTTCACATGAAATCTGAGTACCTGAACCACTCCTTGTCCGGGCAGCCCCTCTTGAGAAAGCAGAATTAGGGTCAAAATACAAGCAGCACCAGGGCAATCCACAACACTCCACAGAGCTGACTATGATTTGCCTTGTGCTGGGACTGAGGCGTGGCTTTGCCAGGGGCAGAATTTCAGTGTCTGTGATTGTGTGATGTTTGGAATTTTGGGAACTTTTTAGAGGGTAGGTAAATGCTAGGGCCCAAGAGGTGTGGTGAGTTGGTTGCAGTTTATTAAGTAGTTGTGCACAAAAAAAAGAAAAGGAAAGAAAAGAAAAGAAAGAAGAATGTACAGATCCTGACAGAGAAGATCAAGCTTGCCCCAAGGAACTTGCTCCCCTAATCATCGGGAAGCAGTCTAACAGTAAAATCACCCCTTTTCTGACCTCTGACTTTATTCAGGGATTTCTTCCCTTTCCTCTCTACCCTGTTTTCTCACTCATCTATGAAGAAAGGACCTACAAAGCAGCAAAACCCAGCTACCGGCATGTGCGTCTTCCGCATGTGTGTCTTCCACGGTGAAGTGGCTCAAATAAACCTTTCTCCCCATTCTGTTACTTTTCATCACGGCAACAGGAGCAAAGCAGTGGTGCTTTCCTTTTCTTCAACAGTGCCCCTAACATGGGGTGGGGACAGTGAGGCAGTGAAGAGAAGCAGTGAAAACTACTCTGGGCCCCCATCCAGGCCACACCCCAGCAGAGCAGCCATGGGCAGGTTGCTCAGCTTTCTCTGAGCCTCAGTTTCTCTATGTGGCCTGCTAGGTTAACAATGACCCTGGCTGCTTCAAAGGGCACACTGAAGGCACTCTGCTTATTTGGGCTCAGTGGGGGTGTGGCCCACTATAGCAGTGAAGTGTTGTCAGAAACCTGAGGCAGGCGGTCACGCCCGGGTCTCAGCCAGTCAGCTCACTCTCCTTTTCACCAGAGGACCCCAGGCCGCAGCACCACCCACATCCAGGTGGGTCTTCCTATTTCAATTAGCCTCATCCTGAAACACCCCCACAGCTAGGCCCAGAGGTCAGTCTCCATGGTGACTTAAATCCCATCAGGTTGACAATCAAGATCAAGAGAGAAATTCAAAAGACTAATCAGGTAAGGGGGTGACCTTCACCTCCACCGCAAAGCCTGCCTCTTCACTCCCACCTGGGGCCAGTGACAGCTGAAGTCTGGTGCGGGCTGCCCAGTTTCACATGACCTTCCAACCGGCAGCACAGGCTCAGGGTGGCTTGTTCCACTCAGGTGATAGATTACCCTGCTTGCTTCATCTCCAATGTCACTGCATATGCTGTCCTGACTACTCTCTGGGAGTCCTACCCTTAGTGATCTTTCCATGGGTGGACTCTGAGAAGGAGATCACCCAGGACAGACTCATGACCTGAGTGGGTGGTGACTGACTCTCGGTAAAACGGAGCAAGAACAGGCCCAGACCTTCTGACCTTTCCCCTCAGAAAGTCACCTGATCCTTTTCAAAGCGTTTCTGTAGCTGAGGCTTCACTGAGAGGGAAAAGCAAAACTGGGAATCCTAGAGGCTGAGGGAGCTGAGCTCACAGGACAGTGGCTGTGCCAAGTGGTGGCCAGAGACAAAAGAAGGGGGAGTGGGGAATGGTGTGTGTGTGCATGTGAGTGTGCCTGTGTGTGTTAGTGTGTCTATGTGTGTACACACAGTGTGTCTCTGCATGTGAGTGTGTGTATGTGTGCAGGCATGTATGTGTGCATGTGAGTGTGCCTGTGTGTGTTGGTGTGTCTATGTGTGTGCACACAGTGTGTGTCTGCATGTGAGTGTGTGTGTGAAGTGCGCAGAGTGTATCTCTGCATGAGTGTGTGAAGTGTGTATATGTTCACCTGTGTGCACATGTATATGCATGTATGTAAGTGCGTGCGAGTATGTGTGCTCAAAATCTGAGACCGGTTGTTAAAAGCTCAGCAGTACAAGCAGAAGGGAACAGCAGCGCATGGACCCTGAGGCAGGAGTGGGCACACTTAGTGCTCCAGAGCCTGGTGGGACGTAGGAGGGTAGAGCAGGTGTGAGGGGGCAGAGAGGCCTTTGCTGCCTTGGGGTGTGTGTGTGTGTGTGTGTGTGTGTGTGTGTGTGTGTGACTCACAGGAGCCTATGACAAGTTTCTAGCTGGGCAGCTGCTTTCCACACACAGACTAACAACACCCGCCTTGCTAGGAGATCAGCGTCACATTGGCATCCACTGGTGACAGCTTTGCATTCTGCAGTTTGCCCATTCGAGAGCACAAGGCTTTTCACCCATCAGCACAGATGGATTTGCTTTCAGACTTCCATGAAATCTCCAGCTCTCCCCCCAAGTAATCTAATTCTCACGGTCTAACAGAAGTGGAAAGAAAAGAGTCTTCCAGGCTGACGCAAAACAAAACGTTACCAGCTTAGGCCTGAGAGACTTCAAAATGGCATTTGGAGTTCTTGGCGGGAGCCTGTGGGTCGGCTGTCTGCTGCCCACGTGGGCTGGGAATCGGCGCTGGGCAATGTGTTTAGAGCTGGTTCTTTGAAATGGAGGCTCCATGGAACCTTCAGAATCTGCCTGTCACAAGCGGCTGTAACCCTGAGAACAGGCCTCCTCCAAGGGTCTGTATCTCCTGTCCTTCAAGTTCAACTCCATCAGACACACACCCAAATGGGCAGACTGCCATGCCAAGTGTTGATCCTGAGGTATCAGTCTCAGCAGATACTGAGGGAACTGGAGCACTCCAGTTGGTGGATAGGGGAAGAAAATGGCTAACCACTTTGAGATCCAGGCAGCAGTTTCTTAACACATGAAGCATGGTCTTGCCAAGGGAAATTACTAATAGAAATAAACACACATAACCTCAAGAAGCTTTGTGTGGAGATGGCTCACTTGATAAAGCGCTTGCCCTGCAAACATGAGAACTGAGTGCAGCAGGCATGGTGGTCTGAGTTTGTAATCACGGGGCCGGGGAGGCTGAGACAGGAGGAGGCCTGGGGACTCACTGGCTAGCCAGTCTTAGTTAGGGTTTTACTGCTCTGAACAGACACCATGACCAAGGCAAGTCTTATAAAGGACAACCTTTTATTGGGGCTGGCTTACAGGTTCAGAGGTTCAGTCCATTATCATCAAGGCAGGAACACGGCAGCATCCAGGCAGGCATGATGCAGGAGGAGCAGAGAGTTCTACATCTTCATCTGAAGGCTGCTAGCAGAATCCTGACTTCCAGGCAGCTAGGAGGAGGGTCTCAAAGCCCACACCCACAGTGACACACCTACTCCAACAAGGCCACATCTTCTAATAGTGCCCCTCCATGGGCTGAGCACATACAAACCATCATAGTCTAATCAGGTTTAGCCTGACTGAGATCCTGGCCAGGTCTACCAGTTGGTTCCAAAGGTAGAATTTGTTTGGGTCGGGGGGAGGGCTGCTTCCAAGGTGAAGGTGCTAGCCTCTCTCCCAGTGAGAACATGGGTTCCCTGTGCCAGTCTGGGTCAGTGAGATACCCCGATCCAAACTTTCTGCTGACTGTAGTCTGTGTCTTCAAATGTACAGATGGCCTCCTCTTAGCTGTCTTCACCTTCCTGGTGTAGAACACACATCTCACAGCCAGTAGCTTGGGGTCTTTACACATCTCTAGGAGCACAGACACTATCCCCAGCCTTTGCCTCTAGTGGAAGGCAGGGCTCCTCAAGACAAAGCTCAAATCAGAAACCATGGCGTATATTGCTAACTCCATCAAACCCTCATGCTTAGCTGGCTTAAGGAAGCCAGCTTATACAGCCCAGGCCCCCTGCTCAAGGAATGGTGCCACCCAGAGTGGGCATCACTGAACAATCAAGACAATGTTGTGTCCAGTTGACAAAGCTAACCAGAATGTTAGCCTGAAATATTTCGGTCTTCCTATTTATTTATGGATTTGGCGCGTAGTGATGTTTAGTTTGGCATAAACTACATATAGTGGGATTTTTTTTTTTTTAAGAAATATCTTTTATTTACATGTCAACCTCGAGCTACAGAAAGCCTGCACAGATCAGGTTGAGTTCCTGGTGACCCTTCACCCCAGCAGGAACATTTGGGTTCTGCAAGACTGAGAAGGGACCCGCCCCATGTTAGTGACAGATCTGCAGCTGGGATTCTCTCTTTCCATTCACCAATTTCCTTCATCACCTGCTGTCCCCCATCTGAGGCACCTTCCTAATTTCTACACTCCTGACCCTTTGATGGGTCCCTGCGCAGTTAGGTTTAATTTAACAGATCCTGGGTTGTTGTGCATGAGCCTGGTGCTGTTTGTATTTTGATGCTAAATCTGCTCTCCTGGGAGGGGTTGTCTGGAATGAGGAATAAGTCAGTACTCAAGGTGGCTTCTTGAGAACCAATCCCCTAAAGAATAAAGGAGCCAATCACTGGGTGAGTAGGCGGGACTTCCGGATTGGGCATCGGAAGAGAGGAAGCAGGAGAGAGCTAGGCCTTTTTTCAGACAAAGGTCATGGGGGTTTTGAAGCATGAGGCTGATGTGGTAATGACACACCAGTGGGAACCTAGCGAGCTGAATGGAGAGATTGTGGAGTTCTGAGTCAAAGTCTCCATGAGATAAAAACAGGTCGGCATTGCCCACCAGTGCATGGCCAGCCAGACCGCCAGGGCAGGGAGTTGTGGGCACAAGTGCGGGAATGAACCGGTTCTTTTCTAATATTTCCTGCAACACTGGGAATCCCTTACCAGCTCTTCCTGGAAGAAGAGCTGGGATAAGGAAGTGGGGTGAGTGTTTCACTGACGTCACCCCCGACACCGAGGCTGTGCACACAGGTCTCCACCGTGTTGGTGGTGTGCTCCATCTGGTTACCTGCAGGATTGCACTTCTGTGGGGCCCCAGCTTGATGGTTCTTCAGAAAGAAGTGAACTGCCCAGAGAAGGCTGGTCAGGAGCTCTGGTTAGGATCCTGAATCCAACTTGCCATCCCGTGCTGAGGAGCCAACCCAGCCCCATCGGTCAAACAGTTGTGACCTTGAACTCATGGACAAAAGTCTGGCACCACTGTGGTTTTGATTTTCGTTTGCACAAAGGAAGCGCTGCCTCTGTGCTTGTGACTCACTGACCCCCACAGAGCACCCAGACAGGACCACATCTGCTCAGAAGTGGAATCTAACATGGGTATGGCGGGGGGGAATGGGGGTTATAAGGAAGGGAAAGGGAGAGAGGCTGTGGGCAGCTCTGGGGGAGTTTGGCACCATCTATAGAGAAACACCAGGAACCAGGAGTGGCCTCCAGGGAGAAAGCTGGAAGATTTGGATGCAGAAATGAAAGGAACCTCCCTTTGTGGCTGGGGAGATCGTCAGTGGTTTAGAGCATGTACTGCTCTTGTAGAGGACCCGAGTTCAGTTCTCAACACCCAAGTCAGGCAAGCTCAGGCACGCTCACAAACACCTGTAACTCCAGTGCATCTGCCCACACACAGAGACACACACTCACACAAATACACCCACACACTCACACACACTTAAAAATAATACAAATATGTCTTTTAAAAGAATATAATGTACGGATATAAATATGATAAACTATGGGTAGCTCCTACGTGTGGAATAGATTAACACTAATAGTCACAGACAATCATATTTACTTGGCGTCCCCACAGAAATGAGAGATTTTTCTCTGTAACCTTTCAAATACACTCAAACATATCATATGCAAATATATTAAACATATTTAACTGTGTATGAATAATGAATAAATCACTCTCAAAAATTACATAAATACCGACTCGGGCAATCATTATCCTCTATTTTGCTCCAGCTTCCCAGTTATATTATTACAAAAACAAAAAAAACAAAAAAAAACGATGTGTATGCATAGTACCATTTCCATGTTTCTTTATTTTTGAGACAGGAGCTCACTGTGTGGCTCTGGCTGGCCTGAACTACCAAGGTCCACTGCCCTCAGCTTCCTCAGTGCTGGGATTAAAGTGGTGACTGTGCCCAGCTTTTGTATTTGTAGTTTTAAAAAGTGTTGGTGAGGGCTGGAGAGATGGCTCAGTGGTTAAAAGTGCTCTTCCTGAGGTCCTGAGTTCAATTCCCAGCAACCACATGATAGCTCACGACCATCTGTAATGGGATCTGATGCTGTATTAGTCAGGGTTCTCTAGAGTCACAGAACTTATGGTAGTCTCTATGTAGAAAAGGAATTTATTGATGACTTACAGTCTGTAGTCCAACTCCCAACAATCAACTCCCAACAATCAACTCCCAACAATGGTTGGCAGCAGCTGTGAATGGAAGTCCAAGGATCCAGCAGTTGCTCAGTCCCTCAAGGCAAACAGGCGAAGCAGAGAGAGCCTTCCTTCTTCCAATGTCCTTATATAGGTCTCCAGCAAAAGGTGTGGCCCAGATTAAAGGTGTGTGCCACCACACCTTTAATCCCAGATGATCTTGAACTCCTAGATCTTCCTACCTTAATCCTCTAGGAGTCATAGCCACTATGCCTCAAGATCTCCATGCCAAGATTCAGGTTGGAAACTTGTATCTCTCAGCCTCCAGATTAGGGCCACAGGTGAGCCTTCTAATTCTGGATTGTAGTTCATTTCAGATATAGTCAAGTTGACAACTAGGAATAGCCACTACAGATGCCCTCTTCTGGTGTGTCTGAAGACAGCTACAGTGTACTCATATACACAAAATAAATAAATCTTAGTGAGGGATACATCTCACCCATGCAATGCTCACCAGGCATATGTGAGACCCTGAGTTTTATCCCTGGGGTCCCTGACTGCCTAAAAGTGAGAAAGCCAGCTGAGCCCCTGAAGTCATCCCTCTACTTCCTGATTGTGGGCATGGCCTGACAGCTTCCTCAGGCTCCTACTGCCATGGTCCCCACAGTGACAGACAGCATCCTTCATCTGTGAGTCATAACAAACCCTTTCTCCCTTAATCAGATCTTATCAGGTACTTTTCAGTAATATGCATATATGTCACAAACACACACAGTTGAACACCTCTATGCATACACA
The DNA here is from genome assembly GCF_008632895.1 of Mastomys coucha. NCBI lineage: Eukaryota > Metazoa > Chordata > Mammalia > Rodentia > Muridae > Mastomys > Mastomys coucha. The sequence continues at coordinate 105,167,453 of NW_022196905.1, forward strand.
TCCCTGAAAGCATCTACCCTGGGAAGTTCCCAAGTCTGCTGCTGCTGCTGGTCTTCTTGTCCAGGGGACCAGGAGACAGACATAAGGGACTGTCCACTCAAATGGACACTGTGTGCACATTGCAATTCTTTAATGTGTAAAAGGTGTCTGAGATCAAGGGTCACTGTAGCAAGATTTTTGAAGCAAAGAAAATGTAGAAAGAGCTGAAGTGTTTTCCCTGGGGCATGCATGGCTGCACGAATTTCAGCTGCCAATATTCTGGAACATGCTCCCAAGAATTAAAATACTGAAAGAGTAAAGCGCATTTCATAGTATTTGCCGAACACATACCCTCAGGACATTACCAGTAGAAAGAAAGTTCCAGAACCCAAAACACCATGCTAGTGTGGGGGTCCTCTCTGTGCCCTTGGGGTTTGGGGATTCTGTGCTTTTGTTTCATGGGATGTTAGTGCTTCAATTTGACATGACCTGGATTAACCGAGAAGGTAGACCTCTGGACACACCTGTGGGGGATTGACTTGATTGTGTCAATTGAGGCACTGAGGGAATGTGCCATTCCCTGCCTGGGATTATGACCTGGATGAGGAAGGGAGCTGAGCAGCCTCTGCTTCCTACTAGTGGATGTCATGTGACCCACTTACCTGCCATTACAATGCCCCTAAATAAGCCCATTCTCCATGAAGTTGCTTTTGTCGAGGTATTTTATGGAATCGATGAGAAAAGAAACTAAGAGTATGGTGCTGGGGGTAGACCCCTGGGTCTCGTGTGTGCAAGCTGGGTCCCTGGCTGGGCAAGCATCCAGACTCACAGCTTATTAACTTATCAACGGACCTGGGACATGCCAGACCTCACAGCCATTCCACCAGCTGCGGATCACCCACCAAATTCTACTAGCAGCCTCCAGCACAGAGCCTGTCCCCAGCACACTCGTCCAGGGAAACGTGACTGTTAGGGCTGTTGCTATTGTTCATCACATCATAGTGACATTTATGGGTCACAGAAACAGCCCATGGTCCTCTGGTCACCGTCTACATGGTGCCCTGGGCTGTTGGGTTTGAGCCCAGCGAGAAAAACCATCACTTTCTGCTCCACACGCTTCAAATAAACGTCCCCTCTTCACCAACAAGCACATGCTGTTTTATAATTAAGAGAGAAGAGACAAAGAGAAAAAGATACATTTGTTTCCGTGGGTAGACACCACACAAGTTTCAGGGGGAGGCTTGGGCTTTGGGGATCAGCTCTGGCTGGTCTTGGATCGCACACCTATAAAACAGGGAGACAGGGCCCCCTCGGCAGGCACACAGCCTGCAGCTAAATCTGGCCACTTTCCCCAGCCTGGGAGACACAGGTTCTAGGAGGCAAGAATTACACCCGCCCATTAAGATTTGCAGTTGTTTGCCCCACTCAGGAAAATCAGCTCAGCAGGACTGTTCATCAAATACCACCAATGGAGGGGATAGGAGAGAGGGGACAGGCTGCCAGCCTGGGCTAACACCTGTGCTGAGAGAGGTGAGTCTCATGCATTGTTTGACCCTTGACCTCCATGGGAATCAAAGCTGTAGCAAAGAACTATTCACCCACCCCCACCCCGAAACCCCCATCCCCGCTCCTTTTTTAGACAGATTCTTCCTATGTAGCTCTAGCTGTCCTAGAACTACATAAACCAGGCTGGCCCCAAACTCACAGAGATCCCCCTGCCTGTACCTCCAGAGAGCTGTGATTAAAGGCATGCACCTGACCTTTCCACTTTAAAGTGGCTAAAATGGGCTCAGGTGGTGACAGTGCTCATTTCGAAAGCTTGAGGACCTGAGGGAAGTCCCAGGACCTCTGGAGGAAGAGGTAGGCTGCTGGGGGCTCTGGCCAGCGGCCTGTCAGCACTGTTCCCATGTGTAGGTGCCAATATGAATGGCTTGTGGGTGCTGAATTTAACTCAAGTCTCCAGCACCCAGCCTGCCCTGGACACCCGTTGGGCTACTTTGGGGTGATAGGAACAGGCTCAGTCAGGTTCACTGACATGGAGTGGTACATAGACCTGTCATAAAACAGGGAGAAGGAGGCAGAGCTCCGGGGAGCCTGGACTCACCCAACTCTTAAGGAAGAACCTGACCTTGGGAGTGGAATGTACCAGAAAACCCATGTTCCGTCCTCTGTGGCCTCATCATCCCCTCCCAGGATCACTAGCATGGGATAGTTGAGAGATGGGTGGAGGTGGGGAGCTGGAGAGATGGCTCAGTGGTTAAGAGCACTGACTGCTCTTCCAGAGGTCCTGAGTTCAATTCTTAGCAACCACATGGTGGCTCACAGCCATCTGTAATAGGATCTGATAACCTCTTCTGAAGACAGCTACCGTGTATTCATATAAATTATATGTTGTGTATTATATATTATGTATTATATAAATTGTATATATAATAAATTTTTTTAAAGAGCAGGGAGGCACACCTAGGCCCCTGAGCTGACAGTGGGATCTACTCCTTACTGCTTCAGCTTCCTTATAACCTCCCCAATAAGCCACTGATTGGCCTAGAGTGAGTAAATCTTTCTTCATCCAACCAGCAGACCCACAAAGCTCTCACTGGCCCAGCTTGGAGTGGCCTCTGCTTCTGTTCCAATCAACAGCCCAGTGTCTGAGCCATACTGCAACAATATGGCAACCCCTGCCCATCAGTGGGGTGCATCTCCAGGGAAGGGAACCATAAACCATAAGCCGATTACAGAGTACACGTGACATCACACTGGCCCTTCAGGAGCTCAGAGTCCCAAGAATGGCTTACTCAGGCACAGCCAAACCTAGCCACCTCCCAGAAAAGGGATGGCAGAGAGGTAGACCAGAGAGGGCACCTCCAGAAACCACCATGGCTGACACCACTCCAAAGCTGTCCCAGGACCTGGCGAGCAAACAAATCAGTACCACTATTGATGTCAATGCCAATCCACCTGCTCCTGTCACAAGACATTACTTACTGCCAGGGATGATAAATCCCAGGATGTATAACATGCTAAAAATATTAATCTACAAGTGAAAATCATTTTAATTGGATTTTGCCCTTGGGGTCACGTTGGGGGCCGGCTTTCAATCAGACTCGTCCAGTCAGCAAAGTGGGCCCCAGCCTTCCAAATTGAAACCACGATCAGCTCGCAGAGGTTAATAGAAACTCTGGGAAATAAATAGGTTATCGATCGATCATAACCATCAGCTGGCTCGGCTTTCGTCCGTGACCTGGCCCGCCCACTCCCACGGCAAACTCCGTTAGCATCTGATTACAGATGACTCTTGCAGCACTGTGTATTAATGCGCAGCTAATGCCTGGGGGGGTGGGGGGAGACGTTTCCGGGGAGCACGGAGATGTGGTGAGATCTGATGTCCTGTGTGAGAACTCTCCATGAGGACCTGGAGCTGTAAGGAATAAATCCTGTGTCCCATATCCCTGCCTAAAACTGTATTTATTCCTTCAGTGTACATCTGCTGGGCATGGGCTTCCAGCACGGCAGCCAGAGACACAGAGCTGCAGCTCTCTCTCTCTCTCTCTCTCTCTCTCTCTCTCTCTCTCTCTCTCTCTCTCTCTCTCTCTCTCTCTCTCTCTCTCTCTCAGAGAACAGTGGCACAGAACACCTAAGCCCCAAGTGTTCTTTCTCTAAGGAGGTGGAGCCTCCATGCTGTGGGTCTGAGTCACAGGGCACGTTTTTTTTTGAAGGGGAGTTAACGAGCCCTCATGTTTGTGACTTTTTTCATTGCTGTGACCAAATACCTCACAGGGATGGACCCAGGGGCAGGGGGATTTCTTTGGACTTTGGGCTTATACAAAAGTTCCCTACCTGAGGGAGGCTCAAAATGAGACTCCTTGGGACTCTGAAGGTAAACAAACCCACAAGCTCCAGAAAGCTCTGGATCTACCAGCTTCCCAAGGCCCCTCCCCAGGGTTAGAGAAACAGAAACAATTGCTTGAGCAGAGTGAGGGAGCTACCCACTACGGTGCTGTGCTAGCTCTTCAGCGATACAATGCCTGTGAGTCATCCACACACCTGTAAGTGACCCCGATACACTCACTGATCCCCTAAACTGGAGTAGCACACAGTAGGCTCTTTGGCCTGTCATTGATGCCGTACCTAGGGTGAGTAGATCTTTGTTCACAGCTCCATGTAAAAAGTCAGGGTTATTATATCCAGACCCACAGATCTGACTAGTGGGGGGAGGCCAAGACACAGCACAACTCCACGCTCTTTCCTGGCTCTATTGGAGCAGGAAAAAACATAAGTAAAGTGTACATTATGTTCAAGGTGACCTTGAAGTTTGCCTTACCAAAGGCCATTTTTAATGGGTGCTGGAAGTATGCCTGTAGTGTTCCAGGCCCACCAGGATGGCAGTGAGGGTCTACCTCTGCCCTTCAGGCCTGCCGGAAACTCAGGTGCATACATACGTTGTCTGAAGAACCTTTCTCAATTCAAACAGTCCCTCACAGCACAGGCAGGCATCCTTTACCAGGCCCCAGCCTTCTGGAGCCATGAACATGGAGAAACTGAGGCTGTGAGGAAGCAGCTTGCCAGGCTCACACAGCCCAAGCATCTGAGCAAGAACATAAATTCCATATTCACAGTCTGTGATGAGGCCGTCAAGACCTCAGGAGAGGATGTCGCCCGACGGCGAGCATGCAGAGAGACAAAGCTGACAGGCGTGACGGCACAAGCCCCTGACCTCCACACTCAGGAGACTGATGGAGGACATCATTAGGTCAAGATCAGCCTGGACTGCGTAGTAAAACCCTGTCTCCAAAGAGATTGGGGAGCTGGAGAGATGGCTCAGCAGTTAAGAGCACTGACTGCTCTTCCCAAGGTCCCAGGTTCGGTTCCCAGCACCCACACGGTAGTTCAGAACTGTCTATAATTCCAAGAACTAACACTCTCACACAGACAGACACACAGGCAAAACATTAATGCACATTAAAAAAAATAAAATTAAGAAATTAAAAAAGACATGGAGGAGAAAGGAAGATGAGGGAGAGGCAGGCAGGTCCAACTCTGTGACACTGCCGTTGTCCTCCACAAAATTCACACCTGAGAAGTGTATAAGTGAGTTATTAGCATAGCCTGAGAATATCTCACATTTTATGTAAGTTTTGGACTTGGCGTTTGACTGCCTTCATAGCTGTCCTGGGGGCGCATGGCCTGCAGGCCGAAGGCTGGACCAGACTGAAGGAGAAACAAAGGTAACCCACAACCACACTCAGATCAGCAGGGCCACTGTGAAGGAGGCGGAGCCTTGGCGCAGTGATGCCTGTGGGGGTGTCCGTCATGGTTGTTGTCTCCACAGGCGAGTCCCCTGCAGGCTTCTCCTGGGTTCCCTGCCCCACTTCCATCTTGTAGCCCGAGGCCTGATACACTCATGGGCTGTGTTGTCTGCAAATGTTCTGTGGCTTCTCCACACACTTAGGGTCAAACAACCTTCATCAAGCCTGAGTAGGCTCGTTATGATTTAGGATGTTAGGGCCCTTGCCCCTCACATCCAAAGTCTCTTCTGCTCTGGCCTTATCAGGGCCCCTCTGTCTTACCAGACCCATTCCCATGACGGGGGTTAGCCTGGCCCTCTGCCATGTCCTCCACCCTCTAAGGCCTGTATTCGTCAGCTTTCCATTACTGTAACACAACGCCTGAGTTGGCCAGCTTAAAAGGAAGGAAGGTTTATCTGGCTCACAGGCTGGAGGGACCCATTAAGCCATAACTGTCCTTTCTGCTTTGGGACTATGGTGAGGAGGTACCTCAGGACAGAAGCTCAGTGGAACAGGGAAGAGTCAGTATCCCAGACTATATCCCCAGAGACCTGAAGACTTCTCGCAAGACCTAAAGGCTCTCCTACTCTATTTACGAGGAAACGCTTAAATTTTTACTCATTCGTTTGTTGTGTGGAGAGAGGCCCCCATGCCACAGAGCACACGTGGATGTCAGAGTTAGCTCCCTGATGCCGGGAAACCCAGGCCCCCAGGCTTGGTAGCAAACACCTTTACCCAGACAGCCTCATGCCCACCCAACACTAGTTCACTCCAAAGCCAAGCTACAGAATTTCATGGCTGAGGCCCCTCAACAGTCACGGGCTGCCTTCTCTGAGAGGTCCCAGTCCATCCCCAGTTCACACGTCAAAACAGCATGACTGACCCTCCTTCCACAGCACAGTTCATCATTAAAGGAAGTCAGGACAGGAACTCGAGCAGGGAAGGGACCTGGAGACAGGAGCTGATGTAGAGGCCATGGAGGGATGCTGCTTACTGGCTTGCTCCTCATGGCTTGCTCAGCCTGCTTTCTTGTAGAACCAGCTTAGGGATGGCCCCACCCACAATAGACTGATCCTACCCATAATGAGCTGGCCCACCCACAATGGACGGGGCCCTCCCCCATCAATCACTAATTAAAAAAATGCCCTACAGGCTTGCCTTCAGCCTGATTTTATAGAGACATTTTCTCAATGGAGGCGCCCTCCCCTCAGATGGCTTTAGCTCATGTCAAGTTGACATGAGACCATCCAGTGCCAGGGCTCTTTTCTTCACACTCCAGTATTCGAGGGGCCTCTGTACAACTACCTCTGAACACAGGGAAGGCGGAGCCTTTGTCTCTAGAAAGCAAAGCAGAGAATGCACTGGCTGGGCCAATCAATGGGATGTTGGACACAGGCTCCTCAGGGGACAAAGAGAAAGCTCTTCAGTAGAACTCACCTTGTGAAGGATGAAAAGTCTGGTGGAGCTCTTATCAACCAAATCCTTTATGTGCTAGGATTCTAGCCAGTAAGGAACCACACAGCCAGCCATCCGAGCAGAGGGACACTGGCTAGGATGTGAGAAAAACCAGAGTCAGGACGTAAAATGGCACAACCCTGTAGTAGTCAAGGGGAGAGATGGGGAAGAACAACTCCCACCACAGGGAAGGTGACACTGGGCTGAGGCAAGACCCAAACCCAGCAGTAAAAGGAACTTCCTACAGGCCACGGTGCCAGCTGCCGATGTAAGACCCAGGAGCTTGAAGCAGCTACACTTTGTATTGTTCACAGACCTGCAGCTTGGGCAGGACTCGGCGGGGTCAGTTCACTCAAGCCAACGAAGCAAAGCATGGGCCGTGGTAGCTTTCCTGGAGCCAAGAACTCATGGCTCCTATGATTGCTGAGTTGGGGTTGGCCACCAGCTGGGAGCTCTGCCTCACTGAGCTCTCCCATCCCTCTTCACATAGCCTCTTAGCAGCTGCTTCAACTCCCCACAACGCCCCACAGCATGGCTGCCATGCTCTCAGCAAGTGCTTAAGTTTTTATGACCTCAACTGGGAAGCCACAGAGTATCACCTCTGCTGTTCACATATCTAGCTAGGTGTGATGGGACACACCTGTAATCCCAGGAATCCTAGACAGGAGCGTTGTATGTTCCAGACCAGCCTGGGCTATTAGAGTTGAGACCCTTCCTCAAACACACACATACACACACACACACACTCACAGAGAGAGAGAGACAGACAGACAGAGACAGAGACACAGAGAGACAGGAGAGACAGGGAGAGACAGACAGACAGACACATAGAAACAGGGAGAGACAGACAGACACAGAGAGAGAGAGAGAGAGAGAGAGAGAGAGGAGGCAGAGACAAAGAGACAGGACACAGAGAGAGATAGGGAGAGACAGACAGACAGACACATAGAGACAGACAGAGAGACAGAGACAGAGTCAGACAGACACACAGAGAGACAGACACACACACATAGAGACAAAGAGAGACAGACACACATAAAGACAGAGACAGACAGGTAGACAGACAGACACACATACACAGAGACAGAGAGAGAAAGGGAGTGAGGGAGAGAGAGAAAAAGAGACAGAGACAGAGAGAGAAAGGGCTCATTGGTTAAATCCAATGAGCACCACACACACCTAACACCCATAGCACACATACACAAATAAATAAATGAATGTAATTTTAAAATCAAAGAAAATGTCAAAGTACTGTGAGAAGGGGAAAAAAAACCTACTGAAGTCATTCTCTAGAAAGTACAGTCTACAGCATGAAGAGAATTTCTTATCCATCACAGCAGCTTCACCCCTGCACCCTCTGAGTCACAACCACACATGAAGAGACCTCTGTCACACTGTTTTATACATGGAACACAGAGAGTCTCAGCCAAGTGAAGTGGCTTGTCCAGGATGGCACAGCACCTGAGCCCAGGCTAGACTCTACATCTAAGAGTCTCGGGCAGTTTTCACAACACTTTGGTGCCCAGCACAGAACTGGGCCCAGCCACGCTCCCCTAGGGAGCTGGTGCGGGGTTGGGGGTTGGAGGGTGAAATCAGATCCTGGACTGTGAGAGACGGCCAGGGGACCAAGAACCTGGGAAAGTTTTGAGGCGCTTGAGACCTGACCCCTGAGCTAAAAGGTGACGTCTGGTATGAGTCAAGCAGCCTGTGTTGCTGGGAAAAAAGCGCCAGCCGTCCTTCATGTCCAAGGCTTGATGTCCTGGGCCTGCTGCCGCCAGTACATTCCTCGGATTCCAGGATCTCTGTGGAGTAAGAGTCTTCCCACGATGAGGCCTCTTACGCAAAGACTCCAAGCCCAGGGAGCTGGGTCTGTTCTCTGGTCCTCGGGAGTGCCTCTGTCCTCTGGGCAGGAGGGTTTGCTCCTAAGTTGAGTCCTTTGCCCAGATGAACAGATCCATCTGCTGACAGGAACCAGTAGGACAAGGCCACCAACAGGCCAGGTCACTGTGGCTTCACAGATCACAACCAAACAGGCTCAGAGACAGACAACCCGGGATGACTTGCCAGCTTACATGATGATGTGGCCCTGGCGCCCATCTGATTCTCAAGCTTGGTTCTGCTACCAAGAAAAATCTGCCCGGGTCCAGAAGAAACCACAGTGGGGATGAAGTAGGCCTGGCTGTTACCTGCTCGTGAGCTGCAGACACACTATGACCCTCGTCCTCTGAGAAAGACAAGGCTTTGTTCTCATAAAGGAAAGACTCCTACAGTTTGAGATGTACCCCTGCCCCATGCCTGGACCTCTCCTGTGGGCAGGACTCTCCAGTTGCCCTCACCCGGGAAGGACACACTATGGTCATTCCGCTTCTACCTGGGCACAGAGGCTCAGCCCGGTGAAATGGCTTGTCCAGGGCGACAAGAACCTAAATCCAGGGCAAGCATCCGGCAGGTCTCCGAAGATCTCGGGTAGGGCTCAGCATCCTTTTCTGATAAAATGTGGGGACCTGGCCTGTGACGATGAGATGCAGGCACAAGGCACAGGCAAGGGACTGAAATCAAAGGCCCAAATAACCAACTTTGATTGGACCCAGGGCAAAGCACCTTCCCTGAATACAGGAGAGAGGAGCAGCAGGGCAGCCAGGATCATCTGTGGCCGTGGGTCTGGTTTGGTGGTGGTGATGGTGGTGGTGATGGTGGTGGTGATGGTGGTGGTGGTGGTGATGGTGGTGGTGGTGATGGTGATGGTGGTGGTGGTGGTGGTGGTGGTGATGGTGGTGGTGATGGTGATGCAGCCTCAGAGTCAGTGAGAAGATAGACTCTGCACTTGAGGTGCATGCATTCACCCCAGGTGTATGGAAGCCACCTTGAAGCAGCGTCTCAATCCTCCTGCCATGTGTCTCTGGGTAAGTTTCTTGCCTTCTCTGAACATCAGCAGCACCACTTACACACACACACACCACACACACACACACACACTCGCACGCACACACACGCACACACACCGTAGGCAATAGGGCCAGGGAAGATCCGATACAGGATATCCTTCAGTCAGGATGTTCCTGCCATTCAGCCTGAGCTTGGCAACCAGAAAGCACTAGCCAAGAGCATAGCGGTGACCACTTGTCTACCCAGTGGGGGACGGCCATCGGCCTGGAGGTGAAACAGGGAGAGTCTTGGCTATAGGCACGGCCCCAGCATCAGTGGGGTCTTGGGAGACTTTGAGCATCAGCGGAGGAGGTTTAGGGTAATAATGTTATTAAAATAAAGTGACCTTTGCCAAGAGCACGTGGTAGCATGGAACCTACTAGAAACACTGCGCGTTTTGCGAGGGAAAACCTGAGGCTGGGGGATCGGGGGAGGGCAGTTACCGGCTCTGCGTCTCTCACACGCTTCTGGAGTTTCTGTCTTCAGCGCACTTGCTAGAGCCCCTTGCCCCCACCAACCCATGCCAGACCCCACTCAGATTCCCGAAGCCCTGGGACCGACCGCGGCCCCCAGAGGCAGGCGGACGATCCAGGCCCAGCCCAGTATTGAGGGAGCAGAGGATTTGTGTGATGCTGCCATCTGCTGGCCACTTCCATGAACTGCAAGCAGACCGCAGCGACTCCCCTACAGAAACCGCCAATCTCCACCCAGATCCCTCTCTGCTTGGGAAAATAGTGACTTTCAAGAGCGTGGTTTAATGTTTCTGTGTGGAGGCCCTTTTATTACCCCTGTCCCAAGTCAGTTTCTCATTTCTAACTAATTCAAAGCATCCGGCGCTGGACTGTGAGCCCCACACAGGCGTCACCCCTGTAGTGTGAGTCCCCCATCCTGTTAACGTAGGACAGCGTCAGCCACATTGTGTGGGGGTCTATAAGAAGGTGGCCAACAGCTGAGTCCTAGGCATGTGGCAGTGCTGGGTGGGAAGGGGACCTGGGACCGGAACACCTATCATAGCTTCACTCTGTTGATCTGACAAAACATCCAGACAGGGAAAAAACTTGAAGACAACAATAATACACACACACACACACACACACACACACACACACACATGCACTCATACACACACACTCACATACTCACACACATACACTAGCACACTCACACACACTTATACACACACTCACACACACTAATGCACACTAACACATACACTAAACACACACACTCACACACATGCTCACACACTCATACACACTCTCACACACTCACACACATGCTCACGCACACACTTGCACACTCCCGCTCACTCTTGCTCACTCACACACACTCACACACACACACAAAGACAGAACACTTGAGGCAGAAAAGCATTTTTCCTCCTAAGGTTAATAAAGCCCTCACTGCCGGGAAGGAGGAACTGGTCACGTGACGCACAGCCAAAGCATTCTCTATCCTGTCTCTACTCTCTATTCTCAATTCAGGCTCCAAACACAGGAAGTGGTGCCTCTGTTGAGGCTGGACCTTTCCACATCAGTTAACAGAATCCAACAGTTCCCCTAGACTCACTCACTCGCCCACAGGCCAGCCTGATTTAGACACTCCCTTCCCAGGTGACTACACTGTGTCCTGTTGACAAACCTTCCATCAGAGACCCAGAATGAGGGATCCCACCTGACTAGATTGGAGAGCTGTGGCAGCATTGGGTGTGTCTGTGGGGGTTCTCACCTGAGCGACCCACGATTCACTGGACTCAGGGTATGAACTCATGGTGTGAAACTGGATTCGTGGCATGAAACAGGACTTGTGGTGTGAATTGGACTAGCGGTATGAAGCTGGACTCGTTGTGTGAACTCATGATATGAACTGGACTCACAGTGTGAACTAGATTCACGGCGTGAGCTGGACTTGTGGTGTGAGCTGGGCTCATGGTATGTGTCCAGTCTTGCCCCTTTCTGTTACTAACCTGTTCTGTTTTCTGTCCACTCTGAGGTGAAGGCCACCATGATATTCTGCCCAAGCAGCCAACTGGTGACAGCCTGAACCATCCGAGTCAAGCAAGTTCCTTCCTCTGTGTGCTCTCTGTCGGGCATTTTGTCACAGTGAGGAAACAAGTCATAATGAAAGACTGAATTTAGAAATTTGGAAAAAGCACGTTAATGGAAATGCATTAATGTATAACCTTTACTTAAAGAAGACATAGGAAGTCTCTGTAACAAGCCAGGAATGTGGACTGGTCAGTTCCAGGAACAGGATAGCGGTCAGCCATTAAGAAGATAACATTGCCCAGAATAAGGAACAGGACAGCGGTCAGTCATTAAGAAGATAGCGTTGACCAAACCACATTCCTCTAGATAATGAGTGTGCAGAATGACTTCCTTGTGATCTGGCTCAACTAGGTAGTGGGTTCCTTTAGAATTTTCTATTGTTCTCATGCTATGTATCCTTGGTCACCCCATCACCCCCCTTGGGTTGTGGTTTTTCCCTTTAAATACCCCTCACTTCTTGTGTTCGGGGTTGAACCCCTCTAGCCTGCCAGGCTATGAGTTCGACCCCAGATCTGGCCTGAATAAACCTCATGTGATTGCAGCAAGATCGGTCTCTCATGAGTTATTGGGTGGTTGTGTTATCCTGAGACTTGAGTGAGGGTCTCCCGAGCTCCAGGGTCTTTCAATAACTACAGGTGGATTGGCCAAGTAGGTTATCTTCAGTGGTGAGCTGAGGGTCTCATACACCAGGTGGAAGAGGGCCCAGCTGGACCTCTGCTCTTAGCCCCTGCCTGGTCACATGTTGTTGCCCATCTCCCCAGGACTGCATGACGGATCTCGAAAGAACCACCCTAAATCCCTGGGGCCTGTGGCAGTTGTCTCCTTTTGACCTCCTCTCTGCTTCCTGGTCCATCCTGCCCTACAGTGCCTGAGTCTCTGCTCCACCATCTGGTGGGGCATGGCAGGAGCTCAGCTCACCTCAGCGAGAACCCTAGCAGACCTTCGCATCTCCCATGCTGACTTACAGCGTGGTCCCCATCGTACAGAGCAGGTGGCAGCTCACAGAGAGCCAGCTCTCCTCCAGACATGGCATGGAACTGGCCATCCCCAGATTCAAACTGGTTCCTGGGTTGACACTACCCAAACCCTGATTCCAGACTTCTCAAAACACCCAAGCACACAACTCATCCTAGTCGCCTAGAACATTGTTCTGAGAAAGATCTCAAAGACACACCTAAGTTCCCAGAGAGATGGGTGATCAACTAGTAATGTCTGTCACACCTAAATTCCCAGAGATGGGTGATCAACTAGTAATGTCTGTCACCAGTGTGTGGAAGCCAGAGATCACCCTCAGGTGTTTTGTGGCAGGGCCTCTGGACAACTGAAGCTCAGCTAGGCCAGGCTGGTCAGTGCACTCCGGCAGTCTGCCTACCTCTGCCTCCCATGTGCTGGATTGGCAAGCACACACCACATCCAACTTTTTACATGACTGCTGGGATCTGAACTCAGGGCACCATGCTTGTAAGGCAAGTAAGTACTTTACCCACTGAGCTGTCCCCACACCATCATAACTTTTAGAAGCTCTATTTTCTACATGGGGTGGGGGGTGGGGGCGACACCCCTGAATGCAAATGTGGAGAGGTCAGAGGTCATGTTCTTTCTATGTTCTCCCTTCTATGGGTTTTAGGGATTTGGACTTGCCATCAGACTTGCAGTGAGCTTTTTTTACCAGCTGAGACACCTTGCCCAAATATTTTATTAAATTAAAAATGAGTTCTTTGGCCCCACTGTCTTAACTCACCAGCAATTCAGCTTACCCCACCACGGAAGTCCCACTGATTGCTCCTCCCCTCAAACAACCCTTCCCCTTATAAACCAGTCACTCTCCAGTGTGCGCCGGTTTTAATATCAAAATGGCATCTTACACAGAGGCAGCTACAAGCATGAAAATCAAAAGACCCCATAACTGTAGCTGGACCCATGGAAAGATCTACATTTTTAAATCAACATCAGGTTTGGAGGGCCCACACTCAGCATCCCCCAGCAGAAACAACATGGAACAGACATCTTTGCTGATATAAAACAATGGGTGTCCTAAACAGATTCCAGAGTGGCTGCACCCCAGCTCCCAACCTGAGCATCTCCAGGTTTTCCTCACTGCCTCCAGCCCCACCCTCGGGGAGGATCGGCCGTGGCTCCTCTCTCCAAGCAGGCTATGACCTCTTCAGACAGCAGGCCAGTTCTACACCCACAGGGTCCTGCTCAAAACAAACCTAAACTTCAACGGAATTAGGGGGCAGGTGCAGCCCGGATGCAGGGGATTAGAAGGAGCCTCAGGGACTCAGTTTTCTCAAGTTATAGTCTCTCTTTTCCCTACCACCTCTCTCTCTCTCTCATGCAACTGTACACACACACACACACACACACACACACACACACACACACAATCACTGCCAACAGCACCTACCCCAGATCTTCTGGAGGAGACGTACACCATCGAAGCCTGTGTTTAAGTTTTAAGTTCCTCGCTGTCCCCTCAGTCCCTTGCTTTCCGGGGATCTCGCACGAACCCCACTCCTCTCCAGATGGATGGAAGTATCTTCCCAGCTACCAGGGGTTCTGGTGCTTTCTATAACATGGCCAGCACACATGCAAGCTCCTCCCTGCCCCACCCAGGCTGATATCAGCAGGGCAGCCTGAGAACTCTGCCCCTGCCACCCTCTCTCTCAGACCATATGATGCTAACTAGGCAGGCAGGCAGAGCACGGAGATTCGTCTCTAATGTGCTAGTGCTGGATTACAGTTGTAGACTATGTATGTTTGGCATCCCAAGGGATGAAGTCCATGTTTGCAGCCAGCAGGGCCTGGGGCTTGCCACATCCTGAGCTTCTCACTGGATACACTTCACCAGGAATCTCCCAGACTCTCTAATCCTAAATCGAGTGTGGCTTGTATCCAGCCATGACCTCCCTACCTGTCAAGGTTTAGCTGGCATGATCCCTCTTCAGCAAGCCCTCCCTATCTACCTCATCTTAGCTCTCCTGATCCCTGCCCCCTTCAGTGTCCCGGACCCATCACACATAATTACAGCCACTGAGGACCAGCTACTGTCCCAAACCGGTACCCTGTCACACCTTCTGTGAAGAAGGCTTCCCTCTAGACTCAGTATCTGAAGCAGAGCCCTGCGCAGCCTTTCTCTGGGCGTTGTTGGTGAAATGTGGCAGATTGGCCATGAGAGGGCAGCAGCGAGTACAAGCCGTACCTGGAGGGTAAACTCCCGATCCTATAGGGTGTCTCCATTTCTTCTGTGGCTCAGGCCCCTCTTTAGGCTCCCTGGCATCTCTAGAGCCAGCCCTAAGCCAGTGGGTAAGCAGCACTCGCAGCACCCATTGCCCAGGCAGCCTGTCCCTGAGCCTCCAGCATTCTAGGCTCTGACCTTCAGGCCACTCCATGAAACAAGCTCTCTTCTCTTGTCCACGTCACCCTGGTGTCACCCCCAGCTCCACAAGGGTCTCCTATCCTCCTGGCTTTCTGTCCCTGCTTCCAGAGGACTTTCCTTTGCCTTAAGGGTTTCTAACTCCCTGCCAGCCGCACACCTACCCTGTGTAAAAGAGCTACCTTAGAAGACTTAGAGGTAAAGTCCGAGCTATTTTACTCTGGGATGTAAGCGATAGAGAATTTACAGCCCTTCTGGATATTTCTATCTGGAGCTTGATGTCATCATAGGGCCAAAACCATTTAAGTCTTCTAAACAAGGACTCTAGTCTATGCCCTATGTGCTCAACGAGTCCATATAGAACAAATTGGGCCCAGCAGACAGGTGTCTTAGGCTCTTGAATGAGCTAAGAACTGCTTATAGAACTGCTTACAAGAACCGATAGTGTAGTTTACAGGCGCTAACGGCCAACGCAGATTGTAAGACTATGGATGGAGCCAGTGGCCACACCCACAGAAGGCTGGCTGTATGTCTGACTCCACCAAGATGCTCAGTAGACAGTTTCCTTTCTCCTGGGCTGAGCCACACCTCAGCCCGTTACCACTTTGACATTTGGAAGCTCTGACCCAGACTGGTCACGTGTCTACTCTCCCTAGCTACATCCTCTCCATACCAACCAAGCTCAGAACCTCCGCCCATCCCTCGCCAGCCACGCCGCCATCCAAGCCGTTAGTGGTAACAGGGAGAGGAGTGTGAGACCTGTTAGTCAGAGAGAAATCCACAGCCATTCATTTCTGTCAGAAGGAACAGACCAGAAAGGCATACATTAGTCCAGAGGAAAGGGTGGTTCAAAAGAACGAGCCAAAGCCAGGCCAGGAGCCTGGAGCCCCGCGGATGGGCGGGGCTGGCTGCTAGTGCTCAGCCCCTGGGGCAGCCAGGGAGAGGCAGGGATTAGCTGGGGGAGAGCTAGAGTTAGTGCAAAGGAGCCAGAGGTTAGCCCAGAGAGGCCATGAGCCTACTGGAGGTGAGGCATGAAATCACCCCCAGGTGTGGCCCTGGCTTAGCAGCTGGCGGGCTCTGGGGGAGGCTGGCTGGGGCAGAGGCATGGGTATAAACCAGACAAGGAGCTGGGGTGACTGCCCATCAATCAGCCTGTGGGCCTTTAGGATTCACTTCCTGGCACCCATTTGCTCCTCCCCTAATCCCTAAGGGCCTGTCGTGGTGCCTGTTTCCCCAACTGTGGGTCCTGTCCTCTCTAAGTGTGGAGAGAGTGTTTCTAAACACTTCCTGAGGAAAAAAATATCTTCACGCCTACTTCCTGTGTGAAAATGGTCCCAAATAGACTTCCAGTTTGAGATTCCCACCCCTCTCGGTGGGAAAGGCCTGGCTAGCTGACAGCCTCTGTGGAGACTCTTCTTACTGGTCATCGGCCATCTCTTCTCAGGCTGAGAGAAAGGCCATCTTACAGACTTCCTGATGTCCTCTCATCAAGCTTCACATAGGAAAAGCCTGACTCTGCTCTGTTGGTTTTTGTTGTTGTTGTTTTGCTTTTCAGGGAAATGCACCCTCACATGCTTCCTGCTTAGGAAACTCACTTATAAGCTTCCAGGTAGGGCTTCAGGTTCAGACACACACCTTTGAGCTCCTGTATAAGATGGCCAGCCCCTGGCCTTCCTACCCCTTTCTCCCTGCCCTAAATCACAGAGGGCCCCAACTAGGTAGGGCCCAGAATTGCCAATTCTAGAGCCACGGGCACTACAATGGTTTCCACGAGATCCCCTGGTCCCATCCACTCCTGGTGGCAACCAGACTTGTGCACAGAGGAGAGAGGTCATGCTCGGAGTCCAGCGTCCCACGCCCACAGGACAGCCTCCTCCTCCTCCTCCTCTGGGCGTCACTAATACGGCTGTCCCCTGCCTCAGACCTGGCCTGGACAGCCTGGGGACATCTGCTTGCCAAAAGGAGGGACCAGCCCCCAGGAGGCCCAGAGCTCGGCAGGGCTGGGTTAGTAAGAAGAGAAACCAGTTAGTAGGGCCAGGTTAGTAGGTCAGAACACAGCAGCAGCAGACACACACAGGAGCCACTAGAGAGAAGAAGGCAGCCGGGGGGGCCGTTAGTTAAGGGGCGGCGGGATGCAGAGTGGGGTGCCCTGCCCCGGGGTTAGACAATTAGTAATCAAAAGAGCTGCCTATGGGAGAGAAAGCTGGCAAGAGGGGAGAAAGGGAAGAGACGTTAAAGGTTCAAAGCACGTGTCTGCCCCAGGTAGAAGGGTCTGTGTGCAGAACACCCGAGATCAGAGAATGGATGCACCACCGAGTCCCCTGCAGCCCGCCCTCAGCGTGTTTTTCCATTTTGAAGTCCCTGCCATGTGGCAACACCTCGGTCACCTCACCATGGGCACCAAGGGAAGTAGAAGGGTCCCATTCCGCCAGCAGCAAGTGGCAGAGTTGGTGAGTCTCTTAGCATGCCCTGCCCTTCAGGATGGGTCTGCACAAAGATCCCAGCTCCCAGGCAGGGCCTTCCTGAGTCTCGTCTGCTCCACGTCCCAGCCTCTTGGAAGGCCCCTGGCCTGCAGAGTTAGTAGGGATTGGCTGCTGCGGGGTTAGTAGGACATGCTCGGGCCAGGTTAGTGGATTAGTCGGTTGGCAGAAGGCCAGGCATCTCGTCGCGTGCCACAGCGTCCTGGCCGAGCCCTGGGTTGGTTAGTAGGTTAATCACACCATGCAGCCTTCCCCTCTCACCCCCGCCCCAACCCACCACAGGCCTCCTGTCCCCAGCAGCCTGGGCATGGAACCTGACCAGGGCAGGGGGTCTGCCTCTATTCCCATCAGCACCCACCGCAGCAATCAACCCTGACCTCAATGACCCACGCTGGAAGCCCAGAGCTTCTGTTTCTAG
Organism: Mastomys coucha; assembly: GCF_008632895.1. Taxonomy (NCBI): domain Eukaryota; kingdom Metazoa; phylum Chordata; class Mammalia; order Rodentia; family Muridae; genus Mastomys; species Mastomys coucha. The sequence continues at coordinate 105,185,419 of NW_022196905.1, forward strand.
GCTGTGGGTCTCGGAGCTCCACAGACACTTCAGATCTGCTAAAAAAACGTACCCAGCTCGTCCTCAGTGCAAACCCCCTGCCTGGTTGTGGCCAGCCTCTTCCCAGAAGGATGATCTCACATACTTGTGCATACACACACTCACACACACAGGCTAGCGTCTTTCCACAAAACAGCTAACCCTGCACCCCACACCCCACCCCTAGAGCTGCTGTGCTTGGAGATGAACATCTCTCTTCCACCACCACGACTCGTGGGCCTCTGGCTGCTCTCACCACTGACCTACCCTACCCTCCTCTACAAAGAAGGAACTGCAAGGAAAAGCTTAGACTCCCCAAACGCCCACCCCTCCAGCTTCTCTTTCCTCCCAGGCGACAGACACTAGGCCACCTGAGCACACCTTAATTATCCTCCCTATCACTCCTAACACATCTAAAGCCCAACCTGTGTCTCCCAGCATTCTAGCTATTTGGTAAGAAAATTATTCTGTAGCCAACAAAGACAAAATGTTTCATCCGTTGGCCCCAGCCTGGGTGTCTGAGGTGCTCATTAGCACTTCCCGGCACTGAAGAGTCCCGAGCTGTATCTCACCTATTTGAATTTTGCTTTAATTTCTTCCCGAAAGCACTCAGCCAAGCCACAGCATTCTCATCCTCCAGAGCCCTGGCAGGGGTCAGCCTGATGAGGAAGCCTCTCCCTCACTTGTGCCAGGGCTGGGGGTTCTCTCTCCCAGGCTGGCCTCTCTTGACTGCCTATTGTCTAGTTCTCCCCTGGACACAGCTTCTCTCTACTGACTAAGAAACTGAAAATGTCTGAGGCTCCGCTGGACAGCACCTGCATTTCCCAAGATAGCTCACCAAAAAGAGAACCATGATGGAATCCATGTTCTAGCAGGAAACAAGGTTCCTCTCCTTCTGGAAAATGCGGCAAGCTACAACAGAGACCAAAGGGGGCCGCTGTCCCAAACTGGTCAACAAGGCAGACCCGAGTGGCCCAGCCAGAAACACCTCTGGATCAGACAGCACCCAACCCAGATGAACCCTCACCTAAACTCCCTACACTCCCACTGAACAGAACTGAATGGCACATCTACTGAGAGCCCAGCACTGAGCCAGACAGAGGGCTGTCTGAGAGCTGCGTGGGCCACCAGGAGAGCATGTGACCCATATGACATGTGGAAATCAAAGCTGGTGGAGACAAGGGGGCTTCTAGAGGGTTCCCTGAGACCTGAGCTGGCTCTGTACTGGCTGTAGCCACCATGTATATCCCCAAGACACCTGGCACAGTGCCAGCAACCCTGTACCCATCTTACGTGCACCTGTTCCTCCTTATGTGAGGAACCCTGAAGGGGAGACTGGCTGCTCATGTTTGTGAGACCACCCTGTCAGAGTCCTCCCAAGAGGCACTGGCTGAGTCCCCAGCCCCTCTGTGAAGGCAGAGAGACAAGGATGTGCCTAAGCTTAGATGAGGTCATAAGCTCGGGTCCGGAAATGGCAAGACCGTCACCCTTATGGACAAATCCCTGGGACCTCACTCACTCAGGCCCCGTGAAGACATAAGCTACTGCTGGCACTTTGGTCTTGCTTTGCCAGCCTCAAGCCCTGTGACAAGAGTCTCTGGGGTTGAACACCACAGCCCAGGATGAAGAATAAATAAGCAACCGCCCCACCCCCACCCCAGTCAAGGGCTTCCTGTTTCTAGACTGTCCCAATGAAGACCACACACTGGGAGTTCTCCTCCAGGACAGTCTGTGACAATAGGTGGAGAACGGACAGGTTATACTGGGCACTGCATCCTGAGGAGGGAGCGTCTGGCAGCCTCTGTCCCTCTGAAGCTATGCAATATGGATTGGGGTGCTGGCTGAGCACCCCCATGTCCTGCACAAAGCTTGTGTAACCACAGACAGGGTGCAGTACATTCTCCAGTGACTGGAGGAAGTGGGGTTGTGGTTCTGCCTCTGCCTGTGAACCTCCCTACTGGTTTTCTTAGAGCGCCCTCTTTCTCTTCCTGTGCTGGATAGCACAAGGCAAGGCCTAGCCAGGCTCCTCCCAGGCCAGGACTGGCGGGCTGCCCTCTTCCCACAAGCAGCAGGGAGCTAAACCTCATCCAGGGAGCACCTAAACAGATTCATCTCTCAAGCAGCAAACAAACAAAAAAAGAAAAGGAAAGGAAGAGGCAAAAAAAGAAAGAAAAACAGACAAAGACAGACATTGGGCTCCTCCCCAGCGGCTCCTCCTCCAAGCCCACGGAGTCCCTGCCCTACCCACAGGTCCTTTGAGGCACCATCCTGTGGCCAGGAGGGGGCCTAGCTCCACCCCATCTCCAGAGACTGGAGGATTCCAGTTGGCATGGGATGAGGAGGGGCCTACGATGCCCCTCCCCCAACCCCCTGGAGCTGTCCATCAAAGGCAGGGTGAATCCTAAGTTGTACATCTTCCAGGAATGGCTCTTCTTCAAGGAGCTCCGTCTCAGGTACTGGGAAGGACGGGGTCTTCAGGGACACAGGTTGCTCCCCAGTTCCAGGAGGTCAGAATCCAAAGGATCCCCAGGGCTTCAAGACAGATCAGGATCTGGAGATGTGTAGAGCTGTCTGGGGGAGGCACAAGGAAAGAAGGTGAGGGCACCCCAGATGCCCTTAGCCTACATCCTGGGCTCCCAACATACGAGCATACACGTGGAGCAGGAGGCAGAGCCCGGGACACAAATCTTTCAGAATAAATTTAGACAGGAAGTGGTAAAGAAACCGACAGGTGGGGTTCACTCAAAGGATCAGCAGAAAGCCAGTGGCAGGTGATCCAGAGTGACCCCCAAGAGGCCAGGGTCCAAGAAGGGGTTGAATGGACTCAGGAGGAGACTTCCAGAGTCCCCAGTGACTTCAGCTGAGACCCTGTGTCCACCACCACCCCACACACAGACACGGCACCCCACAGGACAGAGGGCTCACCCGCTTGCTGAGCTGTGGTGATGTGTTTTCATACTTGAAGACCTTAGAGGGTGGGACCATCTCTCTGTCATTCACCCCAGGACACCCAGCATCATCACCTTAAAGGTCAAGTTCATATCTGTGTGAGATGATGACCCTCCCCCAGATCCTCCGCTGGGAGGGGGTGTAGATTGTTCTCTCCTACTGAGGCCATGCACGGCAAACTTTCTGCTTCTGGCTCCCAGGCCTCCTGAGAGGGAAGGGATATGAGACAGAGGACCACCCACCCTCCTAAAAGGGAGCATGCTTCTCACCATTACCTGCCATCATTACATCATCCACATCATGGAAGGCCCAGCTCCTAGCTCCTCCCCCACAGACATCACAGGATGACTCTGGAAGACAGAAGAGCCAGCCCCCACCCCATCCCTGCCCCCACAAGATGACCATGCCCAAGCCCTGCCTTGGCTCAGGAACCATCTGCCTCCTCCTTCTCTGACACCTAGAGCCTTGTGGGTTCTTGTGTGACCCAGGAAAACTCAGAGCTAAATGGGCAGCTAAGGGACAACAGAGGGGTGTGGTGGGGGGCATCGGGATATACTCTGAGCTTAGTATTATCCTGGCTGCTGGAAGCCTGTGCCTCTCTCGGATCCCTGCCCTGTCACACAAGGGTACTATAGTGGCCATTCGAGGCATGGCTGGGAAATGAAAACATCCCTCTGCCCACCTCAGTCCACATCCTTTCTTGTGACTCCCACAACAAAGAACAGGTGGCCAAAGGGTGCAGGGCTTGTGCCGACCACTGCAAGTCACCAGGGTCGAGGAGAGAAGGGAGTGTACCCTGAATCCCATCCCAGGACTCAGGTTTGCTCTGTCCTGACAGTTATGCTACACCTGTCCACCAAACCCCGAGCCAGGGAAGGTGAGACATCTCGTAGCTGTTCTTAGAGCCTCCTGTCACAGAAGCTTGGAGCTGAGTAGAGGAACGTCTCCCACAGGGAACCCTGAGGAGGTCCCCATGTGTCTGCAAGACCGAGGAGCCTGTTCAAACTTGAAGATGGCATCTTCAAGAGCCAGAGTTACAGGACATCCACCCACCCTCCCTTTGGGGGTTCCAGAGCTGACCCTTCCTCTCATGCACCAGCTGGCAGGACATCCACCCACCCTCCCTTTGGGGGTTCCAGAGCTGACCCTTGCTCTCATGCACCAGCTGAGAGCAGGAGCAGGTGGACTGGTGACCAGGTACTTATCTGCAAGACTGCTTCTCAGGGTGGCTAGGACTTTTCCCAAATCCATCCACTCTTCTGTCACCTGGAAACCAGCAGGAACTCTGTGAACAAGCCCACAGCCACCCTGTCACAGGGTGCAGCCCCAGAGTCCTGGTCATTGTGAGGACGGTGGAGGTTTCCAGGGAACACTGGTCAGTCCCTGGGTCGGGCTGATTCAGTCTTGTGGTGCAGAAAGAAAGCTGTGGGTTTGGGAGCCATGCAAACCAGGGTGAGCAGGGTGAGGCTGTGGCTCTCCAACCCCACATGCACAACACGCGTGACTCTGAGATGTTATTCTGAAAACCGCCAGGATCTTTACCCATTAATCAGTGACTTGAATTCAGAAAACAGACCATGGCCCCTGTCTTAGCCAGGGTTTGTATTCATGACCAAGAAGCAAGTTGGGGAGGGAAGGGTTTATTTGGCTTTACACTTCCACATTGCTGTTCATCACCAAAAGAAGTCAGGACAGGAACCTACCCAGGACAGGAACTTGGAGGCAGGAGCTGATGCGGAGGCCATGGAGGGGGCTGCTTGCTGGCTTGTTCCCCATGACTTGCTCAGCTTGCTTTCTTATAGGGCCCAGGATTACCAGTCCAGGGATGACTCCACCCACAATGGGCTAGGACTTCCCCCATTGATCACTAGTTGGGAAAATGCCTGACAGCTGGATCTCATGGAGGCATTTCCTCAAGGGAGGCTCCTTTCTCTGTGCTAACTCCAGCTTGTGTCAAGTTGACACACAAAACCAGCCAGTACAGCCCCTCAGCAGAAACACAAGCTGCGTTTATACTCAGCCATCATACAACCAACCCCGGTGGAGACACACCCCAGGTAGGATGCATGGGTCAGATTAAAATCCCTAAGGAACAGACGAGATGTACCACCACACAGTGGCACCCAACTGGGCGGTAAAAATAATCTGGTTATTGACAAACCCTGGACAAACCACACAGGCCATGCTGAGAAAAGCCAGACCTGGAGCTAGGTGTGGTTGTGCCCTCCTGGAATACCAGCATTGGGGAGGCTGAGACAGGAGGGTCATGAGTTCAAGGTCAGCCTGGATTAAATAATGAAATTCCTTCTCTCTCTCTCTCTCTCTCTCTCTTTCTCTTTCTCTCTCTCTCTCTCTCTCAGATTTACAAATAAAAACTAATATGAGTAGTGAGTGTGGCCAGTTTTATACAAAATGTCTATAGAAGGACAATGAGAAGGAATACAAAGTAGCTTATCTGTTGCCACGGCTCAGAGTGGGAATAGGAATGGATCCCCAGGTTTGGGCAATCTAGGGGGCAGGGGTGGGGCATGGGCAATAGACATATGACAGTGTCATTAAACAGAACTGTAGGGTATAGTGACTGTGGTCAAAAGTCTGGGCTGTACCCTTGAAACAGGAGTGGAGCACTGTTCTTAAACTGTGCAAGAAAGGGCTGAGTTAGTGAGAAAGGGCAGGGCTGAGAGGCACACATCTGACCCACAGTGGGGTCACAGTCACTGGGCCTCTGAAGTCTGAGCCTAGGAGGGGACGCATAGGCAAAAGACACACATAGTTCTTTTGTTTTGGGTTTTTTTTTTTTTAAGGCTTTTAAAAATGTTTGAGTCTGAGTGTTTTGCCTGCCTGTATGTCTGTGTACCATGTGTGTGCAGTATATCAAAGAAGGTCAGAGGGTGGGTGGGTAGGCTCAGATCTCCTGAAACTGAAGTTACAGTTGCAAGCCACCATCTGGGTGCTATGTATCAAACCTGGGTCCTCTGCAAAGGCAGCCAGTGCTCTGAATCACTGAGCCATCCCTTCAGCCCCTGGTTTTTGACTTCTTACTGTTTGTCTATTGCTTGCTTGTTTTGAGACAGAGTCTCAAATAGCCTGGGCTACTCACAATGTAGCCAGGGTTAACTTTGAACTTCTAGGATTGCAGGCTTGTGGTACCACATCTAGCTCCTGGTGTGCTGGGGCTCAAACCAGGGGTCTTCGGAATACTAGGTAAACACTCTACCTGTCCCAAGCACATTATTTTGTACCCTCATTTTTAAAAAACAAGCTAATCACATATTTGGGGGTTATTTTCTACAAAAGGTATTTATGCATGGTGAGAGGACCAGGGGCAAGAAGCTCATGGTCAGAGGTTGTGTGGATCTGGCTCATGGCTCTGCCCCCAAAAGCCAAGACCAGTAGCCCCTTTGAAAACTTGAGCAAAAGACTAGCACCTGTGAGACATAGGTCTCTCCTACCTTGACGTTCAGGAGGCACAGTCCCTGTGTTGTGACAGAGCCAACTTGGTAAAGCCGTTGACCTCCACCGCCTGGATCCCAGCTTCCCGTCCAGGTACCACTGAGACAAGTCAGCCACATCCATGTGATGAGAATAGACACGCCTCCAGCTATCACAGAGAGAAAGACAGGAATGAGAGGTGGGTATCCAGGGCCGGCCACGCCTTAGCATCACCACAACAGAGCTCCTCAGAGAGTGCTGGGCAGGGCACAGGCATGGAACCCAGAGAAACCCATCATGACTTTGCACCTTGGATCTGTCTTTCTATTTTGAGACAGTGTCCTGCTATATAGCCCAGACTGGCCTCGAACTCAGACTCCCCTCAAACTTGAGGTCTTCCATTCTCAGTCTCCCAAGTGCTGAGCCTCAGTCCCCTGTCCACAGAATGAGTGTGACATTGTTGTCACTATGAGTGTTCCATGAGGTGACAGGACAGCCCACCAGCCCTCACACCATCATCTTGGTGGTGTAGTGGTTGGCTATACAGCACATTCATGCCGCCCAAGAAATGCACACAGTTCCTGTAACAGCGAAGAGCTAACAGGGAGATAGATGGCTGAGGGCTGTACTTGAGGTCCCTGGTGTTGCTCTTCCCGCCTGACCTGGGGATAAAATCTCTGCTGGCATTGCAGAGGCAGACAAGAACTGCTGACACAAACCGCTTTGGAGGCTCTGGTGCCCAGAGCTCCAGAAGCCCCCCTGGGAAAGCAAGTGGCACCTTCCAGAGATCTGCAGGGAGTTTGGGCACTCAGGCAGGGGACAAAGCACAAAAGAGGACATATAGAGCCAGAGAAATGCAAAAGGCAGGAGAAGGAACCCAGCTAAGACCAACTGTGTTGTAGTCCCCATTCTACAGAGGAGACTGGGGCTCCGGATGCAGATGGGGGATGAGACCCACAGATGCTGGGGACATCCACATGTTTAATGTGCATCCTGATCAGCTTACTGCAGCTACATTCATGATCCCCAGGTGACTCATTAAGTCCCCCTTTAAGGGACAGGTGGCACCATGTCACTCACAGGCACACATTAGATCCAGGTTTGAAACCTGACTCCAGTCTAAATTGCTGAACAGCCACATGACCTTTGCCTCTATTTTCTCATCCAGCTGATATCTAAGCCCAAGGGTTGTTTTTTTTTTCTCCCCCCCCCCTTTTAAGAGAGAGAGAGAATCCCATGTAGCCCAGACTGGCCTAGAACTTGCTAAGATGAGTGTGAACTCCTCTACCCACCAAGTGCTGAGATCACAGACATAGGCCAGCTCCCAGCCCTCAGCAACTTATCTTCCCCACACTGAGGCTGCACCAGGGTAAGCTCAGGTTTGTTTTTGTCTCCTATGTCTCAGGGACACAATGGTCAAGACTCTCATTCCTCTTGGCTCCTCCAGAGGGGCCACCTGGCACCAAGAGGGAGAGGGGACACCTGCCCCATCAGTGCAGAAAAGAATGAGAGACAGATGTCACCCTCAGCCAGCTGGTGCCTCTGAGAATCCTGTCTATTGTTTCTCAGAAGGACAAATGAGCCAGGCCTCAAAAGCGGGGTGGGGGGGTGGGGGGGAAGGGTCCCCTGGGAGCAGAGGACTGAGCTGCAAGCTATTCACCAGCCCATTGAACCTGCACAAAAGGCTGGGTGCTCTAGAGGCGTACAATCCCAACAGCAGAAGGTCACTTAGAAGGGGAGCACCATCCAGAGGCACAGAGCCAGACCAAGACAGGTAACACAAGAGTGAGCTGGCCCAGCAGGTGTGTTACAGGGTCTACCCTCAATAAGGTTGCTGACCCTGGTTCAACAGCCCTCCACCCCCAAGAACATGACTCTACAGCTGAAGAGTCAGAGGCTGGGGAATGCCTGACTTTGGCATGGCAGGTAGGATTCACACACAGGCTTCTGCTCTCAGCCCTTTCTCACCACCACAACTCCAATGGGTAAACTTGGGGAGGTTTTGGTGTGAGCTGTGCCGGGAAAAGCAGTCTACTACAGAATGAGCTGATGGGGGGGGGGGTCGTGGGGGAGAGGGGAGCAGCAGGAGGGAAGTTTCCAGTGAAGCCCTGACACCACAGTGAGCCTAGCACGTTGTGAGGTGAGTTTCAGCGAAAATGGAGTTTCCTCTTCTTTCTGTCTTTTCTAAAGCTTCACAGTTTTTGTTTTTATTAAATTCAGGAAGGTGGATTTCAAGAAAAAATGTACCAAAATTAATAAATTTTTCAAAATTGAGGCGGAGTGCCGTGATATAGCCCAGGTTGGTTTTAGATCTAATCCTTACCCAGGCACAGTAGGTGATTATAAGCATCCTTTTAATCCCATTGCTTGGAAGGCAGATGCAGAACTCTGAGTTCCAGGCCATCCTAATCTACATAGTGAGATCCTGCCTCAAAAAACAAAACAAAACAGACAAATAAACAAACAAACAAACAAAACGGTAATTCTCCTACCTTAGCTTCCCAGGTGTTGATGTCATCTCAAGCTGTGAGCAGCCAGCCTGACTTTTGCATGGTCTCCCTCCCTCCCTCCCTCTATTCATCCCTCCTGCCCCCCTTTCTCCCTCTCTCTTTTTTTTCTTTCTTACACAAGGTCTTACTATATAGCCCTGACTGGCTCAAAACTCACTTTAGTAGCCTAGGCTATTCTCAATCTTGCCATCCTCCTGCCTCACACCACCAAGCTCTAAGACTGCAAGGATCATGCCTGACCAACACTCATTTTCCTATGGTTGTTTAAAAGGTTGTCTTCAACCAGCTGGAAAAGCTCTTTGGGACACTTAAGACGTCAAATGTGCACGTGTTCACACACACACAACACACACACATACACACACACACCGTTATGGGGTGGGGTGGGGAAGTAGGCTGAATTTTCTGCAAGGTCAGCGTAGGGCAGACTTCAGAGCCAACCGCAAAGGATATAAAAAGGCAAATTTAAGGTGTGCAGAGGTTAAAGTTGTTAACCCAAAATTCTTTCAATAGGATATCAACCAAATTCGGGGTAGGGAGAGTTCAGTGCCCTCCCAAAGCAGGGCGCAGAAGGAGTGGCCCCAGGAACCCGTCTGCCCCGACGCTGGGGTTGGGGTGGGGGTCAGTTCTCTAGCCCAGGGGAACACCCCCCCATCCGGAATCAGGAGCGATTCTGAGCACCTCCAGATGTGCAGCCCCGCCCTAGATGTGCTGACGTAGCGCGGGGCCACGTGGCGCGACACTGGCTCACTTGAGGGGAGCCCCAGAGTGTGGGGTTACTCATCCCTGCCCGCCGCTCTCCACACCCGGAGACGCCTCCTGAGAAGAGCGCTCTGGGGAGGCAGCAAGGCTGCGCCCAGCTTAGCGCGACGCTGGCGCGGAGAAAAACAAACTGGCTTCCAGCTTCCAGCAAGTTCTCGCTCTGCCCTCGCTCCCTGAGCCCCTCCCTGCAGCAGGTGGGGGCGTTTTCCTGGCGCGACTCCTCTCCGCAGTGGGGTGTGCGCGCCAGCGATCCCCGACGCCTGGAGGCCTGTGCTCAGGAGCCTGGTACGAGAGTAGGGAGGCAGGGGTCCCCAGAATCCCTCTGTCCAAGTAATAATCTCTCTCGGGTCCTGGATGAAAGAGGTCTGGCCCTTTCCCTCTCAAACCCCCAGCTTCTGCAGAGCGTGTCTCAAAGCCCAGGAGGGTTGAGGAACCGAGCGAGCTAGTGAGTTCTGGGGTCACCCCAGACCGTTTTAGAGATGCCATGTGGGCTTCAAGAGTCCGTAGTGTCAGACTCAAAAATCATTGGCTGGGTGACCTTGGACAGGCCGCTAACCCTCTCTGGACCTCTTTTTTCTTGTCTTTAAAATGGGTTCTTACCACCTCTCGAGACTGTTGTGCCAAAGAAGTGACTCCCCGAGGATGTGCAGTCAGCATCCAGAGCGATGTCGCAGTGAGAGTGCAGAGATGCCCTGGGTTTGAGGCTGCGCTGGACGCCCCAGCTCTGGGATGAGTCCCATAAGTGGAGGAAGGGTAAGGGCTGGGCGTGGGGGGAAGGGAGTCAGAGACACCACCTGCTACCCCACCCTCCATGCCTGGGCGCAGTCCCCAGCCCAGAGAGTTACCTGCTAACCTTGTGGGTTGATGTGTACCGGGAGTCCCCACGCCCATGTGCATCTAGCTGTGGGGGAAGGGAAGGGTCTTTGTTCCCCCTCAGACCATGACTACCAGACCCTGAGCATCCTCTGTGTTCCCATTCCCATGGTCCATCCACTGGAGCCTCACATCTGGCCATATAGGGTTGGGAGCCCCGTCACCCACTCAGCAGGGTCCACCATTGCCCTGGAACTGTGGGACCCCCGTCGCCCTCCCGACGATCAGGTGCGCACGGCGGGGAGTAAGAATGACGACCCCGGCTTACCTCGGCTCCTCGCTCCTGCGGCTGGAGTGTAAAGGGCTCTTTGTGCCTAGCTCTTAACAGAACTGGGGGAGTCCTGCAAGCGCCTCCCCTCGCAAACTCCTCCCCATACTGGTCCGCAGCCTCCCTCCCTACGGCCCCCCAGCGCAGCCGGCGTCGTCTTCGCGTTTACTGCAGCGCCCATGAAATTTTAATGCAGGAGCGGCTGGCGGGCGGAGGTGCCGCACCCGGCCTCGGGCGTGGGGGTGGGGTGGGGCGCACGGATAAGCACCCATCTTGCGGTCCAGGACTCAAGCAGAGAGATGTGGGGTGCACATCTCCCCCGCGCCTCACAAAAGGGCTACTGCGAGCCTCAGCATCCCCGCCTGCGGCGCTGCCATAGCAACGCTGGCCAGTGGAGAGGCGCGCGACGGTCGGAGGCGAGAACGCGGACCTGGCGCCTAAGCAAGAAGCACTGCCTAGAATCCCAGAAGAGAACCCGGTATCCGTGCTTGACTTCCAGGGCCGGGGCGTGGCTCCCGGGGAACTCTGTTAGGAAGACTCCTGGTCAGGGCGGCGGCAAGATTCGAACCCAAGTCTCTGGCAAGATGTCTCTAATTTTGGCATCTGCTCTGCCTGCATTCCTTGGCACCATCTTGAGCTTTACAGGGGTGCTAAAGAGTTGCTAAAAGCTGTGGTTCTGTGATGCTCCAGGCATCACACCCTTGAGACCATGATGCTGTTGTCACCTCCTAAACCCCACTAGAGAGTTGCTGGACCAAATGGGACCACCAGGCAACTCTGCTGCCTCTTCCAGTTGAGGAACCCCTGTGTTAGAACATTCCACCTACTTCTAGAACTGGTACTGGTCCTCAGCTTAAATTTCAACTCTGATCATGCCCTTGACCAAATGTGACCATATTGGCATGGGTGTTTCCCTCAAACTGGTTCTCTATCCCCTTCCAGTCAGGGGATTAAGTAGGGGAGAGGCACCCCGCACAAGATGGCCCTCGGGCCTCAAGTCATCCTCTTGATTAAGCTATCTCACCTTTAGTTTCTTTTAAAAAGGTTTTTTTGTTTGTTTGTTTGTTTTGTTTTGTTTTTTTTCGAGACAGGGTTTTTCTGTGTAGCCCTGGCTGTCCTGGAACTCACTCTGTAGACCAGGCTGGCCTCAAACTCAGAAATCTGCCTGCCTCTGCCTCCCATGTGCTGGGATTAAAGGCGTGCGCCACCACTGCCCGGCTTTAAAAGATTTTTAAACATTTATTTACTAGGGTTAGGTGGGTATACCTCCCACAGTGGGCCTCAGAGGACAACTAGATGGGCTCTCTCTCCTCCCACCACATAAATCCAGGGAATGGAACTCAGTTGGGGGTCAAGCTTGCCAACACAGTATCTCCCTGGCATGCTCTCACTGCTCACATACAGAGGCGAGGAGAAGGATGGCTGCACACAGCCTTGGTGAGGGGCCCATGTGAGATTTGAACTCATGCTTCCAAGTTCTAACTCTTTATACCCATCTCTTACTAGGAGCCCCCACCTTGCCCTTCACGTGTCCAATGTGCCCAGCTGGAGACCAATAACACAGGAAAACTGGGGCACCAACACTGCCTTGGATACTTCCCTCTCAGGGATGTGCCTCTCACAGGGGCTGGTTAGAAGGCCAAGTGCTTGTTCCTGATTCCTAGAACAGAGCAGCTGATCTTGGCTTCTCCTCCTGACCTGCACAAAATATGAGCCAAAAGGTCACAGAGCTTGGCAGTGAACCAGGAAGGGGGCAAACGGGTGGCCTTGTTCTTCTCTGAGAATACTAAGCCATTCATATCAGCTACTCATCTCGTTGCTGTAATGGAAGACCCAACAAGACCAACTTAAGGAAGGAGGCGTTTATTTGGGCAGTTTGAGAATGTAGTCCAGCATGGTAAAGAAGGCGTGGCTTCCAGAGCGGGGTGGTTCGTCACTCTGCAACTGAAGTCAGGCACTCGCTGCTCAACTCACTTTCCTCTTCTTAGTCAGTCCCAGAACCCAGCCCACAAGATAGAGCTGCCCACATCTAGGGCCGGTCTTCCCTCCCCTGTCAAACCTCTCTGGAACCGTCCTCACAGGCACATCCAGAGGTGTGTCTCCCAGGTGACTCTAAATCCAGACAAGCTGACCATGAAGATGAGCTGTCCACCGTCTTTCTCCTACCATGGTCTTGAGTCCTTTACCAGTCCAGTTTCCAAAATCCATCTAAGAAAAAGACTAAAGGCAGCTGCCTTACTTCTGTACCTGTCTTAGTTTTTTTTCAAATATCAGCAATGTCTGGAGAAGTGAGCAGGATGGAGAACAACAGTGCTCACCATTAGGGGAGGCTGTGGGCTCCATGTGGCATAGACTGATAGACTCTAGGTGAGATGGAAACAGAATGATATAAGGAGGGGGCAGATCCAATGTCCAACTGATGTAAGAAGGGGGCAGACCCAGTGTTCAGATGATGTTAAGAAGGGGCAGACCCAATATCCAACTGATGTACAAATGGAGCAGACCCAGAAGGGGATGGGCCCAATGTCCAGCAGACCCCCAAACTAACCTAGGATTGCTTGGATGCCCTCTGTCCCTGATTCTCTATCATGAGTTCATTCTCCTGTGGATCTTTGACTGCCTTTTGTTTATCTGTCAAAAACAAAACAGAGGGTAGCATCCCGTCCTGTCCACCCTCTACACGGCACATTCTCACAGCTTCTGTGGGATTCTCACACAGCCTGGCAATGAGGGCGGGAATCCCTCCAACCTCCCCACTCCTGTGACTCTGACCCCCCGGCTTATCGCCTGAGTAGGGATGATAAGTGGACATGACCAGCATCACCATGGCTGCCCAAGGATCCTGTCTTGTGGGAGATGTTAATAGACACAGCTACCTTGAGCCCCAAGGCAAGGGTCCATGAGCAGACCCCCTCCCTGCCCAAGAAACTAGGCCATGTTCACTGTGTGCCTTTTTTTTTTTTTTTTTTTTTTTTGGTGGTTTTTCGAGACAGGGTTTCTCTGTGTAGCCCTGGCTGTCCTGGAATTCACTCTGTAGACCAGGCTGGCCTCAAACTCAGAAATCTGCCTGCCTCTGCCTCCCAAGTGCCGGGATTAAAGGCGTGCACCACCACCACTCGGCTCTGTCTGCTTTTCTTATAAGTGACCCCAGCCAACTCTTGTTGAGTGCTGGTTGTCAGGGCAACAGGAAGAGGCTCCATCAGACTCCCAAAGATGCACTTGAGAATAAAAAGTGGGAGCCCTAATCTGGACCTGTACCCCTCCCCCGCCCTCTGCCCTCTGTCCCTACCTCTTCACAGGAGGCACTGTGGGGCACGCCTAACTTGACCAGTGAGGTCAAGGGAGCTGGGTGCCTACCCACTGCCCTTTGGATACGCTGAAGAAAGCTTCCATATGCCTAGACTTCTCCTTACTGGCTCCGGGCACAGACCAAGCATCTCCTGTTCACCAGAGAAAGCCATGAGCAGGGAGTCAGAGGGTTCTGCAGAGAAGTGTGACAGGGACCATTCCCCATCACTGCCCAGCCCCCTCACGATGAGTCCATCCTGAGCCAACAAGACCGGGAACCATTGCTCAGAGATGGTGGCTCTACCCAGTATTTGACCCCCTGGCACACGAAGGCCACGGCAGACAAACCTTTGCCTAGACCTGCAGACCAGGAGAGACATGAATTGCTTCACAAATGGAAGTCACTGTGGTCATTGCTACCATGAAGGCAATGGTGTGGAGGCGGGGAGGTATGGTGAAACCACCAGATCTTAGTGCTTACAAAGCTCCAGACTCGACCCCACACACAGAGACTTCGAAATCTCACAGGTAACTGCAGTAGTTACTGGATGGCGGGCTGGTTAGTTGGTTGGTTGTTTTCAGGACTTTTAGCCTCAAAAAGCAAAAAACAAGTCAGGTGCTTTGTATTAATCCATTTCCTATTGGCTTAGCAAAATGCCTGAGTCTGTGTGGTGTGTGTGTGTGTGTGTGTGTGTTTGTGTGTGTGTGTGTGTGTATGTATGTATGTGTGTATGTGGAGGGGTGTAGATCCCAGCTTCTTCTCCTGCATGTGTGTGTGAGTGTGTATGTATGATTTATGCAGTTTGTGTAGATCTTGACTTCTCATGTGTATGTGTGTGAGTGTAAGTGTGTGGTGTGTGTATGAATGTGTGTGTGTGTGTGTGTGTGGTTTGTGTAGATTCCAGCTTCTTCTCCTGTATGTATGTGAGTGGTGTGTGTGTGTGTGTGTGTGTGTGTGTGTGAAGATCTATAGATCCAAGCTTCTTTTTCTATGTGAATGTGTGCAAGTGTTCATTGTGTGTGTATGAGTGTGAGAGTGTGTGTGGCTTGTGTAGATCACAGCTTCTTCTGTGTGTATATAGGTACAAGCTATTTTTAATGTGTGCGTATTAAAATGTGGTATATTGCATGTCTGTGTGTGTGTATGTGTGTGAATGTAGATTTGTAGATCCAAGCTTCTTCTTTATGTATATGTGTGCAAATGTTCATTGCGTGTGTATGAGTGGTAACTGTGTGTGTGTAGATCACAGCTTCTTCTCCTGTGTGTGTGTGTGTGTGTGTTTTATGTGCATAGGTGGACATAACTCTCTGCCTGCCTCCACTGAGGCAGGGTCTCACTAGCCTGGCACTAGGCTGGCAGCCAGCACACCCCAGTGATCTTCCTGTGTCTGCCCCATCCCCCGACAGGCACTGGGGACGCAGGTGCACATGACCCTGCCTGGTTTCTTACTTGGTGCTGGGATCTGAGTCAGGTCCTCTGCGCAGTGAGCACTGTTACCCACTGAGGCACCCTCCAGCCCTGATGCCAGCTGCTTCCACTGAAGGTCACAGCCTCATATTGGGATATGTAGCTGAACATGAAGTCACAAAAGAAACCCACAGGTTTCTGAAGTGCAAAGGGCTAAAAGATGAACGTGAAAGACTCCAAGGCCTTTCTGACAACACTCGCCCAGTCACATCTCCTTGCTTCCCTGCAGCCTTGGCCCTGAACATGCACTGCACACATGCTGCTCAGCACCTGAAGGACCTGGGTGGAGGCCTATGACGGCTCCCAGTTAGGACCTGCAGCCTATCAACCTCTGCATACATGTGTGCTTGCTCTCTTTCCAACACAGTGCCTGAATTGTGGAAAACAAATATCAGTTTCCTGCCATTGTTCCTCAGTGTGAATCAAATCAGTACACCTTTGGATTGGATTGTGTCGGAATGTTTTTTTTTTTTTAATTGCTGTTTGAGTGGCTGACCTAGCTTTCATTTCAATAATAATAATAATAATAATAATAGTAATAATAATAATAATAATAATTTAAGCTTGGACAGAATTTTCAGAGGTTTCTGAAACTGTCCTAAGGTTCTACCATTTGAACTGTATGTGGAACGGCATTCTCAGATTTGACGCTTAGAAAATCAAACTATTAATCAACTCTGAAAAACAGAGGATGTACTGGGTCCTGCAGGATCAGACAACTGGTAAACATTCTCCTCTAAAGTGTCTAAGCTTCTGCCTCCAATAAAAGGTGAGCTTTCAGATGAAAAAAATGTTTTAAAACAACTGGGGGCTAGAGAGATGGCTCGTGGTTAAGAACAATACTGCTCTTCCAGATCTGCGTCTCTATCTCTTTCCTCTCTCTCTCTCTCTCTCTCTGGAACTAACCAGGGTCCCCCCAAGTTAGCTACATTAATTCTTTCTAAGGGTGAAGATCCCAATAACACAACCACCCCTCACCAGGCACCACACCTTAAAGGACAACTCACCTCCTCCCAACACCACCACGCGAACCAAGCCTCACCAGAGGTCAAAGGACAGCTCTGGGACCATGGCTTTCCCACACGAGTGTACTCTGCCACTCTGTTCACTGTGGGGCCCTGCCCAAGTCGTGATCTACAGCCCTGGCTCAGCAAACCTCATTCCAGTTCAGATCTAAGGCCAGTTCTCGGTCCCCTGGCCTGGACGCCATACATATGGGCTAAGCTGCAGAGGTAGCCACGGTAGAAAGTTCTGTGTACTCTGCTCAGCCAGGAGATGGTAATAGAGTACCCAAGCTTGGAAGGAGTGATGGGTGCCTCACATATGCAGGAATGCAATCAAAAATGTCAGGTGTGGCCATAGACTGCTCTGGGCACACTGAGTAAGACCTGGAGCCTTCTTTGATTTCTTCTGATCCTTAGAGCTGCTCACATGCCTTGACTCATGCCCCCATTACCCCCTTCCTAGGCAGCAATGATGATGGCGATGGACATGTCTGTTTGCCTTCACATTCCTAGTGATGTCCCCCACCACACACACACACACACACACACACATACACACACACACACTATAGGCTTTAAATGGATTCGTGTGTGCTTGAGGTGGATACAAACCTGTGTTTATGTGTGAAGGGAAGGACAGAAGTTGTCTTAGGGTTTCTATTCCCGCACAAAGCACCATGACCAAGAAGCAAGTTGGGGAGGAAAGGGTTTATTCAGCTTACACTTCTACACTGCCATTCATCACCAAAGGAAGTCAGGACTGGAACTCATGCAGGTCAGGAAGCAAGAGCTGATGCAGAGGTCATGGAGGGATGTTCCTTACTGGATTGCTTCCCATGGCTTGCTCAGCTTGCTTTCTTATAGAACCCAGGACCAGCAGCCCAGGAATGGTACCACCCACAATAGGCGGGGCCCTCTCCCATGGAGGCATTTCCTCAAGGGAGGCTTCTTTCTCTGTGATAACTCCGGCCTGTGTCAAGTTGACATACAAAATCAACCAGCCTCAGGAACTGTCTTTGTTGATTTGAAGCAGGGTCTCTCACTGTCCAGAGTGGTCCACTGCCCTTGGACTTTTTAATTAGGCCAGTCTAGCTAGCCAGCAGGCTCCAGAAGTCTGCTCAGCTCTCCCTCCCAGTGCTGGCGATGGAACTCAGGCCATCCTGCTGGCAGTGCCAGCTCTTTACTCACTGAGCCATTGCCGCAGCCCCTTGCTCTCTGTACACTCAAAGTATCTTTCTGCCTGCACAGCATTGGCTGGTCAACTTCAATCCCTGCTTGTTGTGTGGCCTGATAAACATGGCTTCTCAAGCGCCTTCGGGAGCCTCTGTCTTGCCTCCCTTGTGCCAGTCTGTGCCAGTTTCCACACTGAAGACCCTGAGCTGGGCACCTCACCTAGTCCTGCATTCACCCAGACTGCACCAGGCTAAATCAGCCGACTAGTCCAAAACACAGATGACTCTCATAACCCCTCCACCACACCCCACCCCAATCCATTTATACAGTAGCCCCTTTGGGTGGGTAATACCGCCTTTGGCATGTGAGCAAGAACCAGAAAGGCCAAGAGAGGTGCCTGGGACCCACCTCTTTCTGTGTGTAGATGCTGTCGGGGGCTGTAGATGCTCTGCCTCAGCTCCTTCTTATTCCCTTCCACTGCCTTTCAGTCAGCTAGAGCCAAGTCAGGCCAAGCTTGTCCTCAACTCTGCCTCTGCCCATCATCAGACTTAGGGACCACAGCACCCTCTTCCATAGCATTGATTTCTTTCTTGCACAGTCTGGGAGAATTGGAGAATTCTCTCTCTCTTCTCTCTTTCTCTCTCTCTCTCTCTCTCTCTCTCTCTCTCTCTCTCTCTCTCTCCCTCCCTCCCTCCCTCCCCTCATCCCTCCCTCCCTCCCCCCTTCTCTGTCTCTCTCATTGTGAAGCATAACTCCAAATTTTCTCCCCACGATTGTCCCATGGCTTAAATCTCTCCTTCCCCTGCACAGGAAGACCCTACATGCTCATTCCCAGGCAGATATCATAAAGGGCCTTAGACACAAATAGACCCCTGTGCCTCAAAGCACTAAGCACTGAGCCTCGCCCACGTGTGTGTGCCCATGCCTTCCATGCACCATGCTGTGACCACTCATCGGGCCTCTTTCTGTCAGGAGGATTTGAACTACACCTGCTTCTGGAGTAAAGCTTAGGGCACCCAGGACTCACCACACCACTTCATTTAGTCAGCCCATGGCAAGGCTCTCAGAAGTTGGGATGCTGCTCCCAAGTACAGCCACAGAGCCTCCCGCCCCCACGCTCCGTTCCTTGTTAAGTCTCTCTGCCCCATTGCTTTTGTGCGCCTCGGGATGCATGCAGGCCTCTGTCCCTCTGTTGCCTGGTCCCTCTGCCCCTGCCCTGTCCTCCTCTCCCCCCTGGCTCACTCAGCCTCTTTGTCCTTTTGTGTCTGGACCACAGAGAAGGGCAGGGCACGCTTGCCGCCTCCAGCTCGCCTCACCATCCATCTGCAAACAGTCCTGCAGATGCCCTGCACCTGCTCCTGGGCTCCCAGCCGCCCAGCAGGTGCCGCCCAGCCAATCGCAAAGCTACTGCGGAGAGAAAGGCAGAGGCCAGACCTCCAGCTGCTCCCTCCGCCTCCCAGAAGCAGGGACAAAGTCTTTCAGCTTCCTGACGACGCGGTACATGCAGCAGATGCTGAGGGGCCAGAGTCTGGGCAGAAGGAACTGCGGTTGGGGGAGGCGAGCCCTGTGGGAGATCCCACAGACACCACACACAGGGTACGACTTCTCGCCCCCCTACCCAGACCCATCGGATCTCCGACATTTCACTGGGTCATCCCCACCCCCACCCCCACCCCCCACTGAATCACCAAGCTTGTCTGCCCCTGCTGCCCCTGCCAAGTGCCTCAGCCTGTCCCCTCTGCCAATTCCAGAAGACTCTGAAGATGCATGCTGACCTCATCCGGCACTCCCCTGCTGCTCTGGCCTCAGGACTAGCAGCCAGCTTTATGCCGGCCTTCAGAGTCCTCCCCCAGCCTTGGTTGCCTGCTGGCTCAGTGGTCTCCTATTTAGCTCCAGCATTGCCAGCTGCACATACCCCGCCCAGCCTCTTGTTCTCTGGGGTTCTGCTCATTTACAGATAAAGTCGGTCTTCATAGGTTTATGACCCCTGGAAGACAGACCATCACTTGAAACCGACTTTAACATAGAATCTTAAGTCCACTTGCATGTACATGCCTGCACACATTCACATATACATGCACACACGTCTGTACATGTTCTCGCACACACAATGAAGTTGCACACACATGCACACGCACATCTGCAACACACATGTCTACACACATTGGCAAACACGTGCTAGCCTGTGAGACTCTTCAGGGAAGACATTTGCCCTCTCTCAGCCTGGCAAAGGGTCTGCCAGGGTGGATCCTCTCCATGTCTGCATGTGGATGAACAGCTGATCAGGAAGCCCTTTTGGATACATTATACAGATGCCCAAGCCAGTCTCGAGGAGAGTGTGGGCTCTGGTCTGCTCCCATGTGGCCTAAGATAGGGTACTCGAGGTCTCCTGTAGAAGGCAGCCCAGCCCTCGAGCACCCCTTCAAGGATGACAAAGGCAGACTCTCTCCAGGGCACACCTGACTTGTCTGGATTGGTCATAGTGTCTTCTTCCATGTGTGGGTTGTGTGTACCTGTCCTGTGCTTGCACAGAGGCAGGGCCACTGTGTTCACAATGCAAACACCTCAGGAGGTGCTAGGGCAGATTGCAAAGAAGGGACCTGCACACTCAGGGCCTGCTGAGTTCCATTTTTGGATTGGCACTGCAGTTGCTAGAGACACCGTCAGCTGGTATGGTACCAGGGATTGGCACCAGACCCACTTTATAGACAGGGATACTGAGGCTGAACAAACAGGTCTGAATCAAGATGCAGCCCAACATTCTTCATCCAAGACCACCACCACTCTAGTCCCAGAAGTCCCAGGGAGATCCTCTTAGCCAGCCCTACTCACCCTCCTACTAATATATTACATTAAAATAAGGTAGGAACCCCAGAGTTAGTGGCACATGTCTGTAATCCCAGCACTTTGGTGGCTTCAAGGCCAGCCTAGGCTACACAGACAAAATAAAACAAGAAAACAAAATAAAGAAGAATAAGACTTGGAAAATAAGGCATAGTCAGAGATTTAACTATTCTAGACGCGATCGATCCACTCTGAAAAGTTCCTGGAAGCAAGCTGAGGTGTTTCTGAGCATCCTGGAAGCCAATGAGAAAAGGGAACGCAGTTTCGCACATGCCCACAGTGGGCCAGAAAACACGCAGATGGGGAGACTCTGCTATGGCTGCTTTGAGAGTAGGAGGGAGCTCAAGCTCCGACCTCACCCGGAAGCCCCCTCTCCTTGGCGCCAACTCTCCCCTGCCGGTTGGTCCACCCTACTCTGCTCTAGCATCCACCCTACACCCCAGAGCAGCAATCTTCAGCACCGTCTCGGTGGATGTGTTTCCATAGTTCACCACCAGGGGTCAGTGTCGCGCAGGTTCTGATCCAAGGACCACAGGAGAGAACCAGGTTGCTGGGGAGCCTGGGAGTTGCTTAGGCCTCGGTAAAGAAGCTGGGGTGTGAGGTGAGGGTGGGATGGGGGGAGAGTAAGTGAGAGTGGGGTGGAATGAGGCTCAACCCATCATTTAGAGAATCATTTGAGCTCAAGATCAGCCTAGGCTAAACTCAGTCCCTCTCCCCCTCCCTCTTCTCTCCCTTTCTTCCTCCCTCCCTTCTCCCACTTCCTTCCACTTCTTCCCTGACTGCCCCATAGGCTTGCAGGTAAAGGCACTTGCTGACCAGCCTGATGACTTGAGTTTGACCCCTAGAACCTACGTGGTAGAATGAGAAAATCAATGCCCCAACGCTGTCCTTTGACCTCCATTTGACAGGTGAGGCACACATGCACACACGTGTGCACATGCACTAATAATAATGATAATGATGATGATAATAATAATAATATATTTTAATAATAATAATAATAACAATATTATATTTTGTGGTGGTGCTTTTTTAATAGTCCTTATCTGACTGGCTCAAGATGCCTGGCATATTCATGATGGGGAGGGGTAATTGGAGAGAGTCAGGGGCCCAGGATCTGTGCAGCATCTCAGTCCTGCCCTCTGTATGGGGTTGCGCAGTTGCCCTCGGTGCTCAGAACTAGGAACAAGAAGACATAGTGATGAAGGATTGTGGTCACTGTGACTGAGATAAGCAAAATTGAAGGCTCGGAGCTTTGCAGCTCTAGGGCAGAAGTGGGAAATCCAGCACTCCACAGAGAAGCTGCAGGGCCTATGTTTGGAATAGGTGTTGGGGAAGTAAAGTCAGGGTTGAAAAATGTCAACAGAAATTTCCTCTTTAAACGTCCTAAGAAATCCAAGTCTAACAAGTGTTGTCTGTGTGTGTATGTGTGTGTGTGTGCGCGCATGCATGTGTGTCTGCTGGTTTTGGTTGTCAACTTGATGTATATCCGGGAAAAACTGTCTGTCTGGACCCAGCAGTGAGGGACTTTTAGCCTCACTGGATCATTTGAAGTAGGAAGATCTACTTCTAATCCAGATCTTTGGGGTAGGAAGGCACATCCCTAATCTGGGCCACACTTTTGGTGGCAGTCTGTATAAAGGGTGTGGAAGAAGGAAGCTCTCTATCTATCTATCTATCTATCTCTATTTCTCTCTCTCTCTTTCTCTCCCCCCTCCTCCCTGCTTCATCTCAACCTCACCAGCAAGTCCAGTCCATCAATGGCATGAGAGCCTCCTTATTTAGGATTCTGTCATATACTGAAGACCAGCTAAGACATGCAACCTCACGAACTGAACAACTGCTGGATGTTGGGACCTTCCACACATAGGCAGCTATTGTTAGACAGACAGACAGAAACAGAGACAGAGAGACAGCGACATACACACACACACACAAACACACACACGGGGAGAGAGAGAGAGAGAGAGAGAGAGAGAGAGAGAGAGAGATTCGTTCAGTAAGTTCTTTTACCCCAGAGAACCCTAACACAGTGTGTGAGGATGGAACGTCTCCCTCAAGCGGCACAAAACTCTGCAGCTGCTCTGTTGCTCCCCTAATGCCCCGGCCTGATGCTGCCTTTTTGTTGGCAAGTGCAGGGAAGATTTGGAGCAGAGCCAAGGGGTAGGCAGGAAAGGAGGCACCTCCCACCTGTGGTTTCCTATCGTCCATTAATCTGGTAATTACAGCTCCGGAAGGAGGGTAGGCAGATTCCCCACCCACAGGGCAAGGAGCAGAAACGCATGACTCCTTCTTGGAGAAGAGAGGTGACAACAGCGCAGGGGGTGGAAAGGAAAGCGGCTTTCCCCTCTCCCTCCTATTTCTGCTGTACAACAGTTTCCTCTAAGATTAGAACTTTCTATCTTGGAGGGCAGTTCTCCAAGACTCAGGGTGTTCACAGGGGGTACGAAACAGCAGATGAGCTAAGGGGATGAAACTGTATCCTTCAGAGGAGCTCCTTGGGCTCTGAAAAGCATCAACTCCAAACGGCTTCAGAAAGTCCCTGAAACCGAGCAGATTCACTAGGCCCCTCCCCAGTGTAAAGCAAATCACTCTCAGAGGAGCCCAGCTGCCTGGAAGAGGCTCATATCAACTGAGGCATCAGGAAGGGACACTCTCCAACCTGTTGAGCTGCCTGCAGGCTGGACAGTGTGCTCCAGGTTTCCGGCTTTGTCACCCGTGCTGGGGTGGGCTTTGGTGTCACAGTTTGGAGTCACTTCTGCTCCTGTAAGTAACCCCAGTAAAACTACCTCACAGTTCACCAAGTCTGACATTAACGGTATCTGAACTTTGATCCATCACTGATTCTTTATCTGGGGTGTGTGGGCCTTGCTCACCGTGCCTGGGAACACCGTCAAACAGCCTCCCTCTCACACTCAAGCTGTGAAGGTTCCTCCCCTGCCCTCCGGTGCCACTGAAGCCTAGTCTCTAGTCTCTATTCCTGGGCACTGGCTCAAAACAGCAGTGGGAGGCGTCACACGGAAGAGACCAGTAGGCACTGGCTCACAGCAGCAGTGGGAGGAGCCACATGGAGGAGACCAGTGGGCACTGGCTCACAGCAGCAGTGGGAGGAGCCACACAGAGGAGGCCGGTGGGCACTGGCTCACAGCAGCAGTGGGAGGAGCCACACGGAGGAGGCCGGTGGGAGAGGTGAGCACCAAGGCACACGATGCTAGGCTGGCGTTTTCTTTGTCATGCACGCATCCCCGGACCTCAACCCTGTGCCTTTAGGGGGAAGGGAACCCAAGGGTTGGAGGGGCAGAATGGCCGCCGGAGGTCACCCCATGTAATGAGTACCAGTGTAGGATCGAGCCCCAGGTGTGAATCCCTACCTGAGTAACCGGAAGGAGGCTTTGAAGAGCAGAGACACAGATGCGTTTTGCTGTGTGGCCTTGGGCCAATCATTGACCCTCTCTGGCCCAGAAGCTCACTGGTTTGGGGGTGTCCTCCATCCTTAGCCCTGTGGTCAGCCCAGTCTGCTAAGCTGTGTTCACCGTGACAGACATTTCCTGCCTTCCAGTTGCTTTGGCCCAAATAGCAACAACACTTAAATTACCTTTCTTTTATAACCTTGGGAGACTGACCTCCTGGGAAGATTTGAAAAATAATTTCATGCTCTCTGCTTCCCTCCCAAAATTACCCTGCTGGGTACCAACGTCTTCTTCTTTATCAGGACAGCACAGCCTCACATCTGGGACACACACCCCCCCTTTTTTTTTTCAGTTATCAGCTTCCCTCTGGCTTTGGCTTGAGATGACTCTTAATAGAAGCTCTAGTGACCAGTCCCCAACCCGTCCTTCTTTCTGTCTGCCAGCCTTCCCTGGCTTGTTCCCAGGAACCTAGGGCTTTCCTGTGGTAGATGAGGCTCCGCAGTTCCTCATCCTAAAGTGTGAGGACTACTTTCTTAACGTGAACCCATCAAACTTACTGTTTATAGGCCTCAGTTGATCCTCGTTGTTATCTCTGTATTATACCCCCAAAACCTCGCATCACCCACAGCCGCCTAAATGCTCCCATGAGCTGAGTAGCCTCTGGCAAATTCCTTGACCTCTCTAAGCCTCACATGCTGTATAGTCCAGGCTAGCCTCAAACTTAAGCAATCCTTTTGCCTCAGTCTCTTGAGTGCTGGCACGACAGGCATGTGCTTGGTTTATCAAAATTCTTGGGGGATGGGGGGATACCATAATAGACAAAACAAGGCAGCGATGAGGCTGGTTTCCGGCTGAATTGTAAGTCACTTGCCTAGCAGGCACGGGGACAATCCCTACATAAGTCACACACACACACACACACACACACACACACACACACACACATAAACCAAGCAGAATGCTTAATAACTAAATCCTAGCAGGCCACAGGAGGATGGTGATGCTTAGCCAAGTGGCTTTCAGCCTGTGGGTGATAACCCCTTTGGGATTTGAGTGACCATTTCACAAGGGTCAGAAAACACAGATATTTACATTGTGATATATAACCATAGCAAAATTACAGTTGTGAAGCAGCAACAGAAATAATTTTTATGGTTGGAGGTCACCACAACATGAGGAACTGCATTAGAAAGGTTGAGAACTACTGCTCTAAGCCAGCCAGGGCTATGTAGTGACGATCTCAAAATCACTCAGTGGCGGCCACGAGCTTGTAACAAAAGTGTGAGGGCTGTGGGTTCACCTTCCACTTCCCACCTCACTGCTGGGGTATGTGAACGCTGCTCAGGCAGACCGAAAGGGGAGGCAGGCACTAGGTTATATTACATCCTCTCTGCCTTGGTGGTGTTGGGACAGACACCTGCTCAGGCGTGGCAGAACACAGCCTAAGATGGGGGCTCCAGCCCGGGTGAGAGAGCTGTGGTTCTCATACTCACAGACACCCAGAGGCCACCGGGAACCTTGAGGAGTTGGAACAGAGACTTGCAAGCCACTGACAAGCAAACTGGGGGCTGGGTGGTGGGGGGAGGTGGAATCTGACTTAGCTTAGGGGTGAGTGTCCAGAGCACAGAGAAGCCTTCTGGGAGACTTAGGCAGCACAGCTCTGTATGACAATGGCTTCCCCCAAAAGCAGTTCTTGTTGAGAGAGACAGTCCTTGCTTGTCCAAACTGTTTATTCATAGTGAATGCATAAAATGGATGCATACCACTCACTCAGGGTGAACCAGAGTTTAAATACCTTTTGTAGGAAGGACTGTCTGGGAAGGAAAGCTTATTGGCTAAATCCTTGGGGCCAGCCCATCTAGACACTTCATTAGCTTTGAGAACCCCGTGCTAATCTGACTAGGGGGTCAAGTGCTCCAGGACAGGAACTGGGTCAGGAGTCCGAAACACCTACTGTTCTCAGATATGAGAATTACCCGGGTTTCAGAATCCACTCAGCCTTCCAGATTTTGTCTGGAGACCCAGTCCCACTTGCTCCACAGACGACTGAGTTCAGCTCCTCAGAACCTGTGTAAATGCAGAGTGCGAAGGGAGGGCTATGTCAAGAATTAGCTTTATCTGGGAGCTCTGAGTTTGATTGAGAGACCCTCCCTTAGAGAGAAGCTGAGGAGGCCCTAAATGAGTGTTTTATTGACATGTATGTGAATATGGTAGGACCAAATGCTACAGACCTATGGATGCTCAGGCTCAGAACAATGGCAAAGAGCCATTCTGAGTGAGATTCTGACAGTGTGTGCAAATGACAGTGGACTAGGCTCCTCTAGACCCAGGTCCTAGCATTGACTAGCTCACAACAGTCTATAACTCCAGTCCTGGGTATAGGGCACCCTCTTCTGCCCCTCTGTGGGCATTGCACATGGGTGGTGCACAGACATACCTACAGGCAAATCACCTTATACACGTAAAAGAAAA
The DNA here is from genome assembly GCF_008632895.1 of Mastomys coucha. Lineage (NCBI taxonomy): Eukaryota > Metazoa > Chordata > Mammalia > Rodentia > Muridae > Mastomys > Mastomys coucha. The sequence continues at coordinate 105,211,890 of NW_022196905.1, forward strand.
AAACTTTAAAGCAGAGATCAGTGAACTAGACAATGGGGCTAGAAAAGAGGAATCAGCAGTAGGAGAGGACTTGCTGTTTTAGCATGTGGAGCAGATTTCTCACACCTAGACCCCTCATAATGTCATATAATTCAGCTCCAAAGGATTGCAAGCCCTCTTCTGCACCCACAGAATTTACAAACACAGGTGTACACATGTACGCGCGCGCGCACACACACACACACACATACACACACACACACACACACACACACACACACACACACACACACACACACGGAGCAGAGACAGGGTTAAAAAAAAAAAACAGGCTGGAGAGTTGGCTCAGCAGTTAAGAGCACTGACTGCTCTTGCAGAGGATCTGAATTCAATTCCCAGCAACCACATGGTGGCTCACAACCATCTGTAATGGGATCTGGTGTCCTCTTCTGGTGTGTCTGAAGACAGCTACAGTGTGCTCACATACATAAAATAAATTAATTTTAAAAAACTAAAAATGTATCCGGGCGGTGGTGGTGCATGCCTTTAATCTCAACACTTGGGAGGCAGAGGCAGGTGGATTTCTGAGTTCGAGGCCAGCCTGGTCTACAGAGTGAGTTCCAGGACAGCCAGGGCTACACAGAGAAACTCTGTCTTGAAAAAACAAAACAAAACAAAAAAAAATGTGAACAAATGACAGAGAATTTTTACAGAGCTACAAATTACTTCATCAGGAAAGCAGGTAAAATTGATGAGCACAATCCATACTGAGTCTTTTGTTTTTCATTTTATTTCTTTCTTTGAGCTCCGTACGCTGGCAGGGCATGGGCTGGCTGACAGTGGGGTGGGGACACAAGGGTAGCCAGAACCAAGAGCAGCCACATCCTCCGGCCAGTCACTCAGTCGTCACACAGGCACCCCAGGTCGCCTGTGCGTGCTCACTGCTGGATCCTGCGCACACTCTGCACCTGGAAGGTGTGAGCATGGGAGCCCCACTCTCTGAAGTGCTTGTAGTCACCCGAGTGGTGATCACTCTCCAGTACGTACTGAAAACCTCGGTAGCCAGGAAACTGGGAACAAACCCACCTGGAAAATAGAAGAGCCAGTCACCACACAGAGGCCCAGGGGCCCAGAACTAAGACAGGTAGAGATGCAGACAAAAGCCCAACCAGCCGGCACAGGCTTCATGGCCCTGGTCCTCCACACGCATGTGTGGGAGCTCTTCTCCGAGCCCAAGACTGTTCCTTAGGGCCATAGTGTACAGTTTCAAGACTATCCACCTGTCTCCATCAGGCCCTGGTTTTCCTTTCGCAACACTGACAAAATTGTATAATTTTAAGATTACGTTATGAGCTGTCTGCCTTCCCCAGATTAAGTCCTGGTCTCGAATGCCTGAAGTTCTAGTCCCACGGTCTCCCAGGCACCTAGCTGACGCTGGCCGTAGGTGTCTGTCCATCATTTGAAATCCCCTAAATTCTGTCTGGTGCCCCCTGAGCCTCCATTCTCCAGCGTGTCGGGCACTCGTCTCTACAGCCGGTGTCCCAGCCCCTCCCACACCTCTGTGTCTTGCCAGGGTGCACTTACGCCCCAGATTGAACATGGAAGGAGCCCACTTCCGTGCCATCCCAGCCCATGGCCTGCAGAGAGGGGTAGTCATCGCTCAGCTCGCCTTTCCTGCCCAGGAAGTTCTCCTGCTCAAAGATGGTCAGCCTTGAGTCTCGGTGGTTCTACGGACAACAGAGAGCTGGGTCAGACTGCCAGGTGTCAGACTGGACACACAGGAGCCACTCTCCCTCACTCAGCCTTTGCCTCCGAAGTGGGCCTTCTGTCCGGACTCTGAGAAGGGCAACGGGCAGCAAGACCCTTCAGCATCTGTCCTTCCAAGGAGCAAAACAATAACTATAAGGATGTCCACCATAACTGTAAAACATAAAGGAACTGATCTAACTGTCCAGTGACAGAAAACAGGCAGGAAAGTAGGGTGTCGTGCTACAAGAAAATGTGTGACCATATGGGTTAAATTCCTGATTCTGCACTTTGCCAGCTGGCTGAGCTCAGGTTTGCTACATGGTGTTTCTGTAGCTCAACTTTCCTTCCCATAGCCATAATATGGAGCTGACCATATCTCCCTGGGGTGGGGGAATAAAGCTTGCCTCCACCCATGCTTCATCAACGGCAGTAAAGCACAACAGAGAAGCCATGATGAGCTAGGACCTGTCTTCCCGGCTAGCCCTGCCTTCCCTCCCTAGCATCCAGCTTTCCCAGGGTTCTTGAACCATTAAAAGAGGGAAGTGCCACCCGATAGGGCTCCCACCTTAACCAAAATTGCTACTGGCTGAAATTTCATGTCAGGGCGTAGTCATAGCATGGCTGCTGCTACCTCATTACAGATTACAGAAACTGAGAGTCACAGAAGGGGGGAGCACCTACATCACTCCCTTAATGGACGAGAACCCTGTTTAGAGATCTGATTCCCCAAGTGTCCATTAGCAGTCACCCTGGGGTGCAGGCAGTAGGACTCACAGCGCAGGCCACAGGCCGGAAGGAAGTGAGCCTCTCGGCAGGGTAGGCTGTGTTGCCACCCCAGGCGTCCCAGCCTGGGTAATCGCCCCTCTCCAGCACATACTGCTGCCCTTGGAAGCCGGCGTGCTCAAAGCCCACCCACCTGCAGGCAGACAGGGCAGAAATGTCAAGAGAGAAGAGTTGCCAATGTGAGAACCAGGTCAGGGCTCCCGTGGGGTGACTCACTCTAAGGACATGTCACAATACCTGGGTGGTTACAACTTTTACAACTCGGGAAGGGCTGCAGTGATCATTTGGTTATTGGGGACCATCACTGGCACAGCACCCAGGTTGCTCACCCCACCCAAGAACAGCCAAGCCTAGACCTCAATCATGCTAAGTGTGGGAAACCCTGCCTAAGCCCAACATAGGAAATTCTCCCTAGGGCCAGCATCACACTGGCTTCCTGTGTTCACCGGGAAGGCGGGTGCTCTGAGATCTTCACACAGGCACTGCCACAAAGGTCACATCATAGGTGTAGACTGTGCTCAGCCACGGGCTGACCTCGGTTTTGTTACCTCTTCGTGATCCTGACCCATAGGCTGACAGTCTGACGAGTGAGATGCTGTCTGGCCTGAGCTATTTCTCATTCTCCCTCCCTCCCTCCAGAGAGGCCTCTGGGACAGCCTCTCCTGCCCTCCTCCTTTCCCATGGCGGAAGGGCCCTCCACATTCCCACCTTAAGCAGAAGCATGGAGGTAGACCCTCCTCAGCATTCTGTCGCCCTCAAGGACAAAGAACCCAGGAGGGTTGTATGTTGTTATCCGTGTAGGAAATAAGCACTCTGAACCCATGCAGGCTCTTTTCCTCCTGTGCAGTCAAGCCTGGCAGCTTGTGGGACACTGCCCCTAGACCTGCAGCCATCCTTCCTAGCCCTGCCTCCCAATCAGAATAGACCAGAAGCTCAAAGAACAATCACCTTGGTGTGAGATGCATGCAGACCTCCAAGGTGACCTCGGGAGGCACCCACAGACAAAGCCTTGGCTCTGCATTATGCAGAGAGGGTACTAGTCTCTTTTGGGTCTTCTTTCTAACTTTCTGGGGATCTTCTACCCAAGGGGATAAACATCAGCTGCATAGGACTGATTGCATTTGATCTTAAGATTAAGGTAGAGGGCTGGTGAGATGGCTCAGCAGGGAAGAGCACCGACTGCTCTTCGGAAGGTCATGAGTTCAAATCCCAGCAACCACATGGTGGCTCACAACCACCCATAATGAGATCTGATGCCCTTGTCTGGTGCGTCTGAAGACAGCTACAGTGTACAGCTACAGTGTACAGCTACAGTGTCTGAAGACAGCTACAGTGTACTTACATATAATAAATAAATAAATCTTAAAAAAAAAAAAGATTAAGGTAGAAATAGGCCGGAGGGGGCAGGGGCGGGGCCAGAGCGAGGGGGATGCGGAGCCAGCAGGGCAGAGCTGGCCAAGATCAGATGCCCTCTTCTGGTATATCTGAAGACAGGTACAGTGTACTCATATACATAAAATAAACAAATCCTTTAAAAAAAAGATTAAGTAGAAATAAAAACGCAGCTTGTAAGTCACAGAATATGCCTTTGAAATCCTTCCTCAATGGTCACATGTGGCCAGTGACTCTCAATTTAAGTAGATTTACAAAAACTTCTCATCCTTGTAAGAAAGGCAGCTGCAGGATGCTAGTCTCGGGGTTCGTGTGTGAGTGAGGCTAGCTTTCAGTTCATGTCTAAGAGGGGCATGTTCAGACCCAATAAGACTGTGCGATGGTGTCCCTTACAACCTGAGTTACCTGAATCAACAGCCATGCACACTCTTCAGCACTTGGGAGGGGCACATAACTGCAGTTAAAGCCTGGAGAGCTGTATCTGGGAGCCTCCCTCTCTGGACCCCGTCTTCCTCCCCACCACCACCCTGACTCAGTGCCCTTCAGACTCACGCTCCGCTCAGGACTTTCAGAGATCGCACAGTCTCAAAGCCCAGCTCCAGCACACTGGGACACTCAGCTGTGAATTCATGCCGACGGCCCTGGAAGCCTTCTTCATCCCACACCACCATCTGTGCAGGAAAGAAGAGGGATCTGTGGACACCAAGATTCTGTGAGCAGAGAGGATCTTACCCTGGACTCGGGGTGGAGCCAAACGGGTAAAGCAGGGGTCACATGCTCCAGGGCCAGGTGGGTGAGCAAGGTGGGCTGCGGGGTCCCAGACAGCACAGGCCGATGGTATGGACAATTGTGTCTATCCTCTCCACCCTTGACCACTGTTGGTAAGAACACAAGCAGAGCCTCCATTTCCCAAAGCCTTCATCAAAGACTTGTGTGTAGCTCTGCTATATTATTGGTTGTGAGACAAGATCTCATGAGACCCAGGCTGGCCTTGAGCTTACAAGCTTCCTTCTGCCTCGACTTCCCCCAGGCTAGTGCCATGACTCAAGGGTGGGGAGCAGCTCAGGTTGTGTGCCTCGGCCAGGTTGTTCCCTAATCTGAGCCTGGGGCTCATAGCAGTCAGTAGCCCTCCTGCAGGATGACGGGGTTCGATGAAGTTGTTATGGGAGGTTTCTTGGATGTCTTCTTCCCCCCCTCCCCTCCCAGGATAATCCCTACCCTCCAGTGTCCAGCTGACTTGGTGCACTGCAGGGTCATGTTGGCCCGGTCCTACAGAGAGAAGAACACAGTCACCTTCCATCTGGTTCCCAGTAGCATCTCTGACTAAAAGTTGACTTGGGCAGTGTCAGAACTGAGACGGGGTCTGGGTGTTCCGGGACTGGGGCAACCCTTCTCCCATCCCGCCCACATGCAAACAGCACCATCTCAGCTACATCCGGGTGTCATCAGCTCCAGTGCCAGTTCACAGTGGGCTTCGGTGCCAGGTGAGTGGAGAGAGGTGGATGTATCACACACACATCACACACACACACACATGCACACACATACATACACACATGCATGCATGCACACACACACACCAAAACAAAGTGCAGCGCCAGCCTAGTGTGTGCCTCTCATAGTGGACACACAGGTCACAGAGTGATGGGGGAGGGGGGACTTGGCATTTAACTAAGAGTCACAGGCAGCAGTCTGGACACTTGTAGACTTCCTGGGATATGACGGCACTCAGGGTGAGGCAGTGACATCCCCAAGATTGGCATCATAGGATGATGCCACCAGAGAGCTCAGCTCCAGTCCTGTCTCCCTCATACTTACCAAGAAGGGCCCAGAGCACATGTCAGAACCAGAACCAGACAAGGTCAGGCTCTTATAGGCAGGAAAGGGACAGGGGCCCCAAGGGACAAATACAGACTCAGCAAGCCAGTGGTAGAAACAAAAGCCAGTCCTGGCCAAGGCCCAGTGTGGACATGTCAGCAGCTCTGGCTTTAGTGGGGAGGGACTGGCGGCTTGCCCCAGGGTCAGCACTAGAGAATATGAGGGGTGGATAGCCTGTTTCCGTCGACTCCACAGAACTCCTGACCAGGACTAGGGAAAACTAGACTTGGGGCCCAACATCATCTTGGTGGTGGGTGCCCTTCTGTCTGTCTGCATGATGGAAGAGACATAAGCCAGATCACAGGATTCTGGGCCTGCCCTCCTCCTCCACCTCATGTGCCCCTGCCTCTTCTAGCTGGACCTCACACTCTCACTTGAGGCTACTCATTGAAAGGGTGGAAACAATGTCTACAGTGGCTTGGAAGCAGGACCATTCTAAAGCAAAACCCTGGGAGCTTGGGGCTCTGGATGACAAATACCCAGGAGCACAACTCTTCTCAGGAGGTGAGAGCGGGTGGTCAGGGCCAGAACCCGAGAAGCCCACGGCTGTGCCTGCAGAAGCAAAGGGCAGGAAGGGTTGCAGCTTGCAAACATGCCTCCTAAAGCAGTGCATGCTTGATAAGCACCCAAAGCATGTGGAATCCCCCAAGCCATGCCTCTGAGAGGGCCCTGCCACAGGAGAGGGTGACCTGGCAGGAACCGCTTGTGGTAAAACTCAACCTTGCTACTGGGTGACCCAGATAAAGAGCGAGTCCTTTGATGGCCAGGAAAATAACAGTGTCTCTTCTTTCCTGTGAGATCAGAACACTTGTCACACAGTGACAGGCAGGGCGTGGTGAAGGGTGGACAGGTGCAGTCTCCACCCACAACAGCCTGGGTCGCATCCCACGCCTGGGGGCTAAGTACCTTTGAGCAGATTCCCAATTCCTCTAAGGCTCAGTTACGCTGTGTGTTAAATAAAAATAAAAAGATAAAGTCGGGGCTGATGAGAAGGTTCAGCAGGGTACCGCCAAACCTGACAGCTTGACTTTAACCCTCAGGACCACTCAGTTGAAGGAGAGAACTGACTCCTGCAAGTTGTCCTCTGACCTTCTGACCTCCATGTGAGCGCACACTCACATGCACACGCACACACACACACACACACACACACAAACACACAAACACACACACACTTAAATGTTAATAGTTAGCCTGAGAGCACAGGATGCTATAAGCATAAATATGATAAATATGATAAAGACTGTCTGTACCTGTTCTAAGAACAAAGGGAATTATCTGGGTCTTAGCTACTTTTGCCACCCTGGATAACCATAAAATATAATACTATTATGGATGAATGTTCTGATCTCCCTAAAAGCAGGAGCTCGTGGAGTCTGGAATCGGGAGATTGGAAGGAACAGAGTCCACAGATCGGCGTGGTGGTATACACTTGTAATCCCAGCACCAGGAAGCCTAGCCTCAGCTACATAGAGAGCTTGAGGCCAGCCTGGACTACATGAGACCCTACTATAATGAAAAGAAATAGGGGCTGGTGAGATAGCTCAGTGGGGAAGAGCACCAACTGCTCTTCGGAAGGTCATGAGTTCAAATCCCAGCAACCACATGGTGGCTCACAACCACCCATAATGAGATCTGACGCCCTCTTTTGGTGCGTCTGAAGACAGCTACAGTGTACTTACATATAATAAATAAATAAATCTTTAAAAGAAAAAAAAAAGAAAAGAAATAAAACAGGAGGGCCAATTCCACATGACAGATGGGAAATGGGGCCAGAAGGGGACAAAGGAGCCACCCCACTTTCTTGTCTATAAATAGCTGATCTGAAGAGCTGCCCAGCAAGGGAGCCTCTTCCCATCTCCCTGAACCTTTGGCAAGGTGCCCATTACTAGGAGGGTCAGGGACAAAATTGCCCCAGATGCCTGCCCTTGGAGGCAAAAACTGTGGGTGGCCCCCACCACAGGCATCTTGGCCTGAGTCCCAGTGGCTGGCCTACCCTGAGGTTCCCAGCTCACCCTTCAAGTCCTTGGCCCAAAATGAAAGGCAGGGAGAGGGCCTCATGGGTAGAGGGACAGGGCCAGCACTGGTCCTAGGCCAGGGTGACCACAAGATAGAGATAGGTCCCATGGGGGTCCTAGGCGCCCCAGAGAATAAGGGTTTCTCAGAAGATGGCTGCACCCTTACGTGGGTTGGGGACAGGGAAAGCAGGTGGCCTGGCCTGGCCTGGCCAGACTCCAGCCCCACTCCACTCTGGGTTCACACTGTGGACAAGGTTGAAGCTTCCTGGTCTATGTGGGTCTAAGTCTCTGGGGAAATGGCGATGGCGAGTCATTTGGCATTCGCTGGTCTACTAGGATGCATGGCTGTTCTGACATCTCCTTTGCCCTGGGCTCCCTCTGTGTTTTCTGACTCTTCCCTTCATCTTCTGACAAACCCTTCTCTATCACCCCCCACCCTTTGATCTCTCACCTCAGATGTCCATTACTTCTGTCTCCTCACCCTCTCCAGTAGAACCTGGAGCCCTGGCACTAACAGGGACCTGCTAGGGTCCAGGCCCTGAACGAAACGCTGGCCCCTTGCCCGGTCAGGTGCCGTGGGATGTGAGGCTGCTCAGAGTCTCTTTGTTCCTGACCCTGGGCAGCGCCCCCTGGTGTCAGACACTGGGGACTGACGGGCAGTTAGGAAGGACCCAGGCCTTGAATACTAAGCCCTTGAGCCTGAGACCCAGCCCTACCCCACCACCCTAGAACAGGGAATTCAGGCAAGCCTCAGTCAGGGCCCAGGCTGGATAGCCAGAGCCTTCCTGCTTGCTGAGGTCAGTAATGGCCTCTGGTCAGTACCCAGCCTTCCTCATCCAAGAAATGGGCACAGCAAGGATCTGGATAGGACAGGCATGCTGCCGAGCCTCAGAGATGGCAATCACGAAGCTGCAAACACACAGAAGCACTCAGGACTAGGACTGTGGACTGAAAGCCGGCTTCTTGTTTTGCTTTACAAAGCATGCTCATGTTTAATGTTGTCTTCAGTTCTGGGCAACATCCACAGGGAGACTTGTCAAGTCTGAGACTGAGACCTCCAGAGGTAGAGACTTGTGAAGCAGCCTGAATGAGGCAGGGTTCTGGACCTAAGTCACCTCCTCCCCCGTCCCCCTTCCCTAGCCTAGGCTGGCAGCCAGCAGGGCTCTGGGCCTGTCTCCAGCCAGGGGAATAGAGAGAACAGTTTGAGCAGGGCTGGGGCCAGGGTTTCTCTATGTTCCAGGCCAACAATAGAAAGTGCTAGCCTGGACAGTAATGGGGCAGAGGGGGCCCCGGGCCCCATCCAGGTTTGCTGAGCCGGCTGCCTCTTTGTGCTACACTATAGACCCTGGTGTCTGCCAGGTTATAAAATGGGGGTTGGTCCTGAGGCATCCACAGCACCCGCCTGTCCACCAACACAGGTAAGCGGGGACAGCCAGAGAACTGGGGGGTGGTGGAAATATGAGGGAAGGGTAGAAACAGAAAGGGGAGCTGATAAAGAAAGAGGTGGGCAGACACTGGGAGGAAGCCAAACCCAGAAAGGTTGCTGGTGTATACTTGTCTAGCTAGCACTCTGGAAGCTGGGGCAGGAGGATTGCTGAGAGTTGGAGGCTAGCCTGGGCTACAGAAGAGAGGCAGGAAGGTAGAGAGGAAAAGCAATGGTACTCACCCAGAGAGTCAGGGAGAGGGCGAGAGGGAGGGAAATGGGACACATGGCCAGGAAAGAAGCCCAGTCTCTGGGGAGCATTTCCCAGAACAGAGACAGGTCGAGGGTGGTTGAACCTCTTCCAGATGTGGTTCAGATGTGTGGGTAGCAGAGCAACCAGTCTTCCTGAGGAAGCCTTGGAAGAGTGTGCTTGCCCCAGCTAGAGAAGAGCATGTTGGGAACCCATCTGAACCCAGAAAACTCGCTCCGGGTCCCAAGCCCTACAGTGGCTTGTAAATTATCAGCACAGTCTTTGGTGGATTTCCTCCAGGGGAGAGTGCAGTCAGGCACGATCCAAACCAAGAAGTCTGTGTGCTCCTTGGGGGACCAGTGGAGCTGACCAGAGTCCTCTCCACCCAACGCCCACAGGCACAGTTCTGGTGTGGAGCAATGGAAATGCACTACTTCTTCTTCTGTGCCTCCCAATCCCGAGCGCCAGGCTGTTATTTGCACACCCACATCTGCCCTCAGAGGATGCCAGGGGCAGAGGACTGGGAGAGGTTCAGAACACACACATATTTGCACTTTGCTCTCTGAACAGATGTTGCCTGAGAAGCTCCCATGCGCTGGCATGGAGACAAGTGCTAAGGAGCTGTGGCAGACAGGCAAGCTTACAAGGCTACATCTAGTAACCCAGGTGCCTGTCCATCTGCTGCCTCAGATGGGAGCTGACTGCTGTGTGGGATGCAGGGCTCCTCTGTTCCAGCTAGATTCTAGAGGGCTATCCTGAGCCCAGCTAGCCCACAGTTAAGGTCAAGATATGAGGCGTTCTGTATTGTATCTAACAGCGCCGAGTGTGACCGTCACTTGCATGGTGAGCAAAGCCATGCTACAAACACATGTGGTAGTGAACTAACCAAGCACAAAAGCACAGGAAGGGAGGGACAGTGTGGGCTAGAGGGAAGGAGGCAATGCAGGGAAGAGACAGCATCCAGGAAGAGACAGGCTGTCCCAGAGCAAGGTGGAACCCACAGCTTCAGCGCTGTTTCCCAGGAGGAGCCGATGGCTGTGGAGGAGCCCATTCTTGTCTGAGAAGCACAAGGGGTAGGGGGCAGCTTAGAAGCGCCACCCCAAAATCACCCACCCCAAGGACTTCTTTTTCTCTGCAGCACCAGGAATCATGTCTCAGCCTGCCAAGGCTGCAGCCACCACAGCAGTGAACCCAGGGCCTGATGGCAAGGGGAAGGGGGTCCCACCCACTGGGCCAGCCCCAGCCCCTGGCCCAACTCCTGTCCCAGCTTCTGTGCCCAGGCCCACTGCCAAAGTAGGAGACCTGCCTCCTGGAAGCTACAGGGTAAGGACTTGGGGGCCGGGCTGTACTGATCCACTCCTCCTCACCCTGCTCTCCATCCTCCCTAGCCTGCTCTCCATCATCCCTAACCTGTTCTTTCCTGCCAGTCTCCATCTTCCCTAGCCCGCTCTCCATCCTCCCTGATCTGGTTTCCATCCTCCCTGGCCTCTTCCTTCCCATTCTGGGGATCTCAGGGTTTCCACACACCTGGGAGAAAGGGGTGTCCACTCTGGAGTATGAAGCAGTCCTCCCTGCTGCCTGCCCATCCCATGTGAGGGAGAGCTTAGAGAGTGGCAAAAGCCAGAAACACAAGAGGAGTATATTTGTTGGCAGGGACCACTCATCCCAGGAGAGCCACCAGTCCACCAGGCTGACCTCTGACCTTGCTGGGAAATACCCCCCAGGCTCCAGATCGCAGGACTCCTGAAGAGCCATTCTCCCCCGAGGCTCCAGGTTGCAGGGCTCCTGGAGAGCCAGACTTCCAGCTCTTGGGGTTTGACTTGCTGTCTTCCCCCTGGGCAGAGATCTGACCACGCTTGGTTCATGGCTCACCTGGTCTGGATGTGGCTGGTTTTGATTTGTGTCATTACATTTAATCATTGACTTAAATTTACTTTTTAACAAGGTGAGAAGCACCTACCTGCAAACCTGTAACCTGTATAGAAGCTAAGATTTGGTGAAAATCCTACCTGGACCAGGGTCCCTCAGGACTCTATGCTCTATGGTTGCCCCAACTTCAAGCATCTGCTGCACGCATCTGGTGTTGTCTGGATAGTGCCTTGACAGCACTGATTGGTGGAGTTACTGTATGGGACAGAAAAAGGGTAGAAATCCAAACAAGAGGCACAGAGGTGAAGGAGGGGTTCACTGTGAACTGGCTTGTGGGCTAGCGAGTCTTTCCTATATTTGAGTCCACAGATAAAGAAATGTCTCAGGCCCTAGCCTAAAGAAGCCCTTTAGGGGTGGGGTGGAAAAAGCAAAAGAGAAGGAGGAAGAGGAAGAAGAGGAGGAGGTGGTGGAGGAGGAGGGATGCTTGGAAGCAGTGGTAACTTCCCAGGGTTGTACCTGGCTCTCAGGGGTATCACAGTGGGAGGCACTCAGCCCATACCCAGGGTAGAGGAGATGCAATCTCAGAGGGTTTCCTGGTGAAAGTGGCTTCTGCACCCAGAATAGGGCCAGGACCTCATGTGTAGCCTGGAATATGAGTTGGGAAGTGGAAGACCCAAGCTGGAGATTCCTGGTGAAGAGGTCATGCCAGGCTAACAAATAACACAGAGGAGATCTGGAAGGGATGGGTCTGTTGCATACATGCTTAGCCCCACCCCTTGGTGGTCTGAGCCTAGAAGATCACAAGATGAAGGGTAGCCAGGCTACAGAGTAAATTCCAGGTCAGTCTAGGCTACACAGAGAGACCTTTGGATGGGAGACACAGCCCCCATTCCTGCTCCGGATGATGGAACTGATCTTGAGTTCAACAGTGGGGACACCAGGGGACAGGTGCATTCACAAACTGAGGCTCATGGTACCATGATGAGACAGGCCCAAGCCTCACCCACTTTGATTGACACATGCCCTTCGGGTTGTGGGACTTGAGTTCTTCACCTGTCTGTCTTGCTTTATTTTGGAGTCAGTGCCATGGAGCAAGACCACCCCTCAATCTGTTTCCTGGGCATGGTGGCTTTCTCTCTACAGTTGATCGTCTTCGAGCAGGAAAACTTCCAGGGCCGCCGGGTGGAATTCTCGGGGGAGTGCCTGAATCTGGGGGACCGTGGCTTCGACAGAGTGCGCAGCCTGATCGTTGTCTCAGGACCGTGAGTGCTGGAGCGGGAGGGGACACTCTGCCACAGAACAGCTACGTTTGCCTGGCACCTGCTAGTCACACCTTGGCCATTCCTTATTCTACCTGCGAACCCCAGGTTCGGTGCTCCATCATTGACAGATAAGGCAACCGAGATTCAGAAAGACCTGAACGGTGTAAGGCCACCATGCTGTTGCCATTTTCCAAGAAGCCACGTATCCCCGGCCATGCCCTCTCCCAAATACCTGTGGTGTACAAAGTAGATGCACAGCATGTCACCTGAGACAGCACTAAGTTATGAGAGAGAGAGAGAGAGAGAGAGAGAGAG
>NW_022196905.1:105225962-105258963 GCF_008632895.1 Mastomys coucha
AGAGAGAGAGAGAGAGAGAGAGAGAGAGAGAATACTACTTTTCTCCCCAGTCAACAGACAGGGAGGCTCTGAAGGGCTCAGTTAATGAGTGAGGTCATCCATGCTGAATGGCAGAGATAGAGGGGGATTTTACCCCCACTTCATGGAAGCAGCAGGCTAGCTCTCCAGGGCTATCTCCATGAGCTGAGGCCACCATGACCCAACTATAAAGTCCACCAAGGGATGTGGCCAGCCAGCATTTAAGTCATCTGTCTACAGCAGAAATCAAAGCGCCAGGCTGTTCCAAGGTCAGATTTAGATCAGATCTATGTGGGTTCAAATGCTCATGCCTTCCTGTGTCTGGTTCAGTCTCCAAGCCTCTGTTTCCCTGACTCTGACACAAGGAGAATCAGAATGATTCTGGGGCAGGTAGAGTGGGGTTGACAGTGTAGACGTCCAAGCATGGTGTGTAGCAGCGATGGCCGTCTACTCTGTGAATGTCGGAGCATACCACAGTCCATGTTCTGATTCAGGGACCATCATGCCTCTCACACCCACTCCATCCCCAATGCGGTCAACCCCAACTCAGCCCCGCCCATCCCCCAAGCTCGTCTGGGACAGGAACTGCTGGTTGTGGCCATCTTGAGGTTTTCAGGGTGTTTGGGATGCTGCTGACTCAAAGCCGGAGCATTTCTCCATAAAAAGAAAGACGGGTATGCCCATGTCCGTTTTTTTTTTTTTTGGTGTTCTGGGTTGTGCCCAAAAGGAACAACCATGGGCATGAGATGGAGTGGCAAGGGCTGAGTCAGGATCAGCAGGCGTGTGGGAAGGAAGGATGAAGAGGAGTTGAGCAGAAGAAGAGAAGAAGGAGGAGAGAGACACGTACCATGAGATCTCAGAATCCTCAGCCTGAAACCAGAAACCATGCATGACTTGGGTTGGGTACCACCTTTCAGAACTAAGGCTCCATGTCCTCATTTGACTCCTGCTCTCCTCTTCTCGATTGTGGCTCCAACGAGCCTCAGGCAATAAGGATGGACAGCAGGACACATACCAGACCTTTCTCATGGCTTACTGGGTCCTTGTGGGCCACCTAACGAGGACAGAGGCATATGGAGGGAGAGCAGCAGGTGGCAAGACCACTCTGTCTTGTCTTTTTTGTAAGCAATGGCTTCCACCATCTTTAGTCCCAGATACGATTACCTTGTGAACCTCATGCTGAGTCTGCTCGATGAGCTCCCTGGTTTCAGACCTCATCCTTACCAGTGGTGTAGGTGCAGCCACTTCTTCTCCTTCACTGAAGTTTAACTAGCTTTAGTGGCTGCTCCCGATCGTGGTGGAGTGTCAATGATGAGCTGGGATTAGAACTCAGGTCTGACATTTCCAGAGTCTCTGGTCTTCACACCTGTGTGGTGCCACCTTCCAAGGCATGTGGCCATTCTGCCTGTCACATGTATCACCTATCAACATGTGTGTTTGTCTATAGGCCAAACTATTGGGTCATCAGGCTGGTGCCCATCACTCTCTTTTATCCATCTTTCCATCCCTACATCCATTTATTTGCTCATTCTTCCAGCCAATCAGCCATCTGCACATCCACTCTCTTGTCATTACCTATCCATCCATCCAACTGTCTACCCACACAGACATCCATTTACCTACATATCCACTTATACATTCACTTATTCATCCATTCCTTACTTTTCACTGAGATATCATCCATCTATTTATTAGCTTACACAACCACATTTCCATCCATCCATCTGTACATACATACATACACTTAAATATCCATACATCCATCCACCATCCATCTATCTATTCATTCATTGGTCTACCCAACCCCTTATCCATCCATCCACCCATCCATCCACCCATCTGTCCATCCATCCACCTATCCATCTATCCATCCACCCATTCATCCATCTTACATCCATCCCCCATCCATCCATCCATCTATCCCCCATCCATCCATCTATCTATCCATCCCCATTCATCTATCCATCCATCCATCCACCTATCTATCCATCCCCCACCCATCTATCTATCCATCTCCCATCCATCCCCATCCATCCATCTATCCATCCCCCATCCATCCATCCATCCATCTTCCATCCATCCCCCCATCCATCCATTCATCTATCCATCCATCTATCCATCCAACTTCCATCCATCCATCCATCCCCCATCCATCCATCCACACTTTGATGTCCTTCTCCAGTCTACTAAGAATCTCAGTTGTCTTCCTCGAGGACAAGTCCTATCTTCATTCTGTCACGTCAGTGGCTGACATCTCTCAGACAAGGTCCTGAGGCTCCTGTGATTCTCAGCCCATGACAGTGTCACCTCATTGTCATCTTTCTGGTGAGAAAGTCCCAGCATCCCTCAGGGAAATAACTTCATGGAGATGTTCTGTTGAGTCTCTTGGTTCTGTAGAATTCCAAACACGCAGAGCAAGGATCACCACCCCCAGGATCCTTGCTTTAATCTCAGTCAGACCACACTGAAAAAGCTCCTACTAGATTTCAAACTTCCACTTTACTTACTCTTTGTGAAAGACAGAGCCGTCACATGTGCCAGCACAGCATTAGAATTCGGTGGGTGCCTGACTATACTCCATCTCTGCACCACACACCCCAGCTGTGGGGCTTCTGGCTGCCCGGTTAGTTCTCAGCAAACGAGAATTAATTCTCTCATATCTGAATGGACTTCTGGGAACAGCCACAATTGCTTCCTTTAATTTTGTTTCCTTGTTTGGAGACAGGGTCTCCCTGTGTAGCCCAGGCTAGCCACAGATATCATGATCTTGCTACTTTCCCTTGTACTGGGATTGCAGGGTGCATGATCATTCTTGGCTCCTATGTTTTATTCTAAATGCTCCTTTGAACATAAGCTTGTACCATTCTGACAGTTGAAAACCTACTTTTGTTGTAAATCATCGGTACCTATGAGAAGCCTTGCTCTGAACACAAAGCAGCACTTCATACCCTGGCCTGCAGAGCTGAAGCCAGTGCCTGGTCCTCCCATGGTTGAAAAGAAGGAGGTATTAGAATCACATTAGCAGCAAGCAGAGACTTTGTGCCAGCTGTTAGTGAGCTTAAAAGAAAATCCTTCTTGATAAGTTAGTTAGCCCTAGGTCCTTATAGATCCCATATGTGCTAAAATAGTTTGCTCAGATAATTATACACAGTATCTCACTTAATCCTTCGCCAACTCCAAAAACCGTTAGTGTAGATGAAGTGCTAAGGCCTGGGGAGGGAAAGCCGCTTGTCTGTGGCTACGCAGGGGTAGAGCACAGAGCAACCCCAGGCCCGTTGGGCCCACTCTGGGAAGACAAGCCAAGAAGGAAGGCACCTGCTGATGCTTTCTCTTCTGTCTCCATCCCCTTGGTCCTCCGTGTCCATCCAGCTGGGTGGCCTTTGAGCAATCTGCCTTCCGTGGGGAGATGTTTGTCCTGGAGAAGGGCGAGTACCCACGCTGGGACACCTGGACCAGCAGTTACCGCAGTGACCGGCTCATGTCCTTCCGGCCCATCAGGATGGTGAGTGGCTGGGGATGGGGCAGAGGTCTACAATGAGCTCAGAAGCCTAGTGACCACCGGTTGTTCGGAAACAGGCTCCCTTGCTCCCTGCAATTCTGCAAACACCCCATCGGTGCCCGACCCAGGATTGTGGGTGATGCAATCACTTCTCTGCTCTGTGGGTTTGGAGTTAAGCTTCCAGAGAGTGAACAAGACGTTTTAGTGTGCTCCTTGATTTCCCCATAGAAGAGCAGGTTCCTGGTTGCACATCATACACCTTGGGCAGCCTTTCAAAGCCCAGCATCCACCCATGGCACACAACATGCAGAGCAAACTTTGCACGATAGTCAGGCATAGTGGGTAACACAGGCCCGTGATCCGAGTACAGAGGAAGTGGAGGCGTGAGGATTATGAGTTCAAACCTAGCCTTTGCTACAAGTGAGACCTTGTGGAAAAAAAAGACAAAAAGCAAAGAAGAAAGGAAGGAAGGTAAGTTAGTTGTGAAGTGTCTAATAAACGGACTTTGGGGGAAAATGTGGCGTCTTGACTACGAAACAACATATGGTGAGTTAGCTCTGTGATGTTTAACTTGATCGGTGTGAGTTAGCTCTGTGATGTTTAACTTGATCGGTGTAAAGGAGATGGATCTAGATTGTGGAGACAGCCCCACAAAGTGTGTAGTCTTTCCAGAATTGTGAATTGATTATGAATCATGAGCCAACTACTCTTCTCACTCATTCGTGCCTGGCTCTGATGGCAGTGACTCTCGCCTCCTGAGGTGGGAACACCCGTGAAGAAAGTTCATTAATGAAGGTTCACCGGGGACTGTGAGGCGTTACTAACGCACCACTGTGGGTCAAGCAGCCAGGGTGCTCGCAGCACATTGAAAATCCCATTCTGGATTTCAGCCTTCACACTGGGCACACCTAAGATCTCAGAGCTTAGCTGCAAACCCTTGAGTGGCCTCGTGTGTCCATCTGTGTCCGTGGTTCTCAGCCTTCCTAAGCTTGTGGCCCTTTAATGCAGTTCTTCATGTGTGGTGACTCCCAACCACAAAATTATTTCGTTGCTACTTCATAATCATAATTGTGCTACTGTTAAGAATCATAGAGTCTGCCAGGCGGTGGTGGCGCACACCTTTAATCCCAGTACTTGGGAGGTAGAGGCAGGTGGTTTTCTGAGTTTGAGGCCAGCCTGGTCTACAGAGTGAGTTCCAGGACAGCTAGGGCTATACAGAAAAACCCTGTCTCAGAAAAAAAAAAAAATTCATAGAGTCTGATCATACTGATATGTGACACCCCCCCATGAAAGGGTCTTTAACAGCCCCCACAAAGGGGTCACAACCCACAGGTTGAGAACGGATAATCTACGTACTGGGTGCAGCTGAGAACTTTGCTCAGTCAGGCAGTGCCAATGAAGTGCCCAGTCTAGAAGTTACTATCCAATACAGTAAGGGCTCATTTGTAGCTGGTGGTGGTGATGGAAGGGTGGTTGTGTGTGTTCCTTCATGTTTTGAGACAGCACACCACACTGAAGCCCTAGCTTCATGTTTTCCCCAGGGTTACAGGCGTGCACCCCGCAATCAGATCCTAAGTGGTTACTGAACATGTGAAATTTGGCGGGTCTAGGTGGAGATATTCCACAAGCGTGAAACACGGTCCTGGTTTTAAACACACCACCACATGTGTTTCTCACAACTGTAAAGTCATTTTCACGTGATCATGCAGGCCAGATTAAAATTATGATTATATTTTAGATGTATTGTTTAAATGAAATAAATATATTAGAAAAAAATTAAAGACTACACACCTCCACCTCACCCAGATCAATTAGTTCTGATTCTGCGGGAGCAGCTGATTCTGGGGGAGCCCCTTTCCTTCACTGCGCCCCTCCCTAAGTCATCTCTTACACCTGGGGCCATGTTCTGTGGTCTGGCTCATCCTATGTCTTCTGTAACTGATTCTGGGCCACCATTGTCCTTCTCCTGAACACCTCCCCCACCCCACCCTACACACCTCGCTCCTGGGTTCCCTGTCTCTTTTTCGTCCCTGCTTTCGTGAAAATTGGAGCGTTATTTCCAAAATCAAAGCTGATAACAGGGACCTGGGCACAGTGGCACACATCTTTAGCCCAGCACTTAAGGAGGCAGAGGCAGGCAGATCTCTGAGCGTTTACATAACCTGGTGTTAAGTAGTAAATTCCAGGCCGGTCAGGGCTA
The DNA here is from genome assembly GCF_008632895.1 of Mastomys coucha. Classification (NCBI taxonomy): domain Eukaryota; kingdom Metazoa; phylum Chordata; class Mammalia; order Rodentia; family Muridae; genus Mastomys; species Mastomys coucha. The sequence continues at coordinate 105,231,680 of NW_022196905.1, forward strand.
CACAACTGAGACTTTGTCTCAAAAAAGGAAAAAAGTAAAAAATAGAACAAAAACTGATCAACAGAGTGGCTGCTTCCGGCCTGATAGGGGCGCGGGGGAGGGGGGCGGGGGGGCGGGTCAGCCCTTATGCCCTGGGCAGGTCAGCCCCTAGGCCCTGGAAGTCCTTCTGTAACCACTAGCCTTGACTCTTGCGGCTTGGGGTGGGCGAGGGGAGCTGGGATTGGCTGGCAGTTGGCAGTAGGCGGGTCATCCAGCCCCTGAGGGGTGGGAGCAGAGTCAGCCGGAGGAGACCCTGAGGAAAAGCCTGAAAAGCTATACAGGGGCCAAGGAGGGCAGAATCCTGCAACATCAATTAAACACTAGTCCCTGGACAGACATGGCTGCGGCAGCAGGAGTGGGCGGGGAAGAACAGGGGAGTAGGGGTGTCGGAGAGGTGAGGTCCCACGGGGGCTTATGGGGCATGGTGAGGTCTCATCTCTATTGCAGTGAGGAACCACAGAGTGGCTGACTCCCCCACACTCCCAAGATCCTCAAGATGGCAACAGCTATAGGTTAACAGTTAGCTGCATTGATTAAGTCACCTCAAAGTGCTCGCTAATCTCGGCTCCTGTGTCCCTATGCCTACCTCAGACCACACCCTCTTTCAGGGATATCTGCTGTCCAGTGCGCCAGCCTTTCTTTGCCTTTGCCTTCTCTTTGGCTCAGTGTGATCTCTACCTTACTTCCCTTCTCTGGCTCCCAACTCCTACTTGACCTACAAGACCCCTCTTAAACTCCCTTCTCCCAATGGCAGCTCTCTTGGTCCCTGCCTCCTGGAAGAGTTAAAGGGCTCAGTTCATGTACAGTCTTCCAAAGTGTCCACAGTGTGTGCCCACAGAAGGACGCACTTGTGTCCTGCCCTCCCTTTGTTTGCTAGTTAACAGTGGTGGATAAAGTACCCCTTTATTGAGCACCTGCTATGTGCTGGGTGCTCTCTCTTCCTTCTGTGAAACCCATTCAGCAGCCCTAGTAGGCAGAATCCATTACAATCGTCATTGTAGGGTCTGTGAAACTGAGGTCCAAACACAGAAAATGAAGGTCTTCATGCTGCCCAGCTTGTCAGCCACGGGCTGAACTTCACCCTGTACTATTGGTTGTTCATCTCTTTCATCTCTGTGGCACTTCAGCTTTTAAAACTAGTGTGGGCTGGGGTGGGGACTCAGTGGCAGAGCATTTGCCTAGCATGCAGAGGGACCAGAATTCCTCCCCCCAGCACTTCGAAACAGAAAACAAAACCAACAACCACCAAAGCACGATGTCTGCCCAGAGCTCCTTCATTCGATGCTGGCACTCAAGGGTACACCGCAGCGTCTTCCAGATTTGTTCAACTACAAAGTGTCTTAGTCACAGTCCCATGAGTGAAGCGGCTGCAGATCCATTTTATGGGAAGACACATTAAGGCTTGAAATGGGTGAAATGCCCAAAGTATTGGGCCACAGTCAAGACTCAAAACCAAATCCATGTTCCACATGCTCTTCCACAACCTGTGGTCCATCGTAACTCACTCTCTTTAGCAGTTCATATAAAAAGACATTGGTGGGGCTTCCTGTTGGCAGAGAGATTGTTGAGAATTGGAATGTCACTTGTATGAAAGGCACTGTCTCTGGCTAGTTGTGTGGTGTAAATCAGCATGCTTGCTCTCTCTGAGCCTCGGTGTTACTGCCACATGTATTTCCTTATACAGACTCAAGCCTGTGTGGATGAGTTCATTTTATCCTTGGGCATCTGAGATGTTTCAACCATTATCTCCTCTTCTCAGATGAGGAGGGTCCTCGCTGGACAAGCTCCAGGGGTCCCTCTCTACCTCTCTCTCTCACCCCACACCACTTCCATTTCTGACTGTCTCCACCTCCCCAGGATTCCCAGGAGCATAAGATCTGCCTGTTTGAAGGGGCCAACTTCAAGGGCAACACCATGGAGATCCAAGAGGATGACGTGCCCAGCCTCTGGGTTTATGGCTTCTGTGACCGTGTGGGCAGCATAACTGTCTCCGGTGGCACGTAAGAATCCAGGGCCTGGGGCCAGCAGCAAGTGCAGAGTCAGAAGCTGAGGATAGCGGAGATGGAATATCACATCAGGCCCCTGGGAAAGGGAAAGACCTTATAACCCCCTCCTCCTCACAGAGATACAGAGATCTCACACAAAGACATACATACACAGAGATCTCCCTCACACACAGAGATCTTGCAAAAGACACACATACACAGAGATCTCTCTCTTACACACATAAAGCTCACACAAAGATAGACAGACACACTCATAAACACACAAATCTCACACACAGACATATACCACACAGAGATTTCTCTTGTTCTCTCTCTCTCACACACAGAGAGATACACAAATCTCACATGCAGAGATACACACAGATAGATCTCACACAGACATACACACACAGAGAGACAGATCTCTCTCAGACACAGACAGATCTCTCACACACAGACACACAGAGATCTCACATACAGAGACAAACAGAGATATACACACACAGATATACACAGAGACAAACAGAGATCTCACGCAGAGAGACACACTCTCACATACACAGATACATACACAGAGATCTCACACTCAGAGAGACACACAGAGAGACAGATCTTGTTCTCTCGGACACATAGATCTCTCATACTCACAGACACACAGACATACACAGACACACAGATCTCACACAGAGACACACAGACACACACCAAGATCTCACACAGGTACACACACGGACAAACACAGAGATCTCACACACATTTACACACAGAGACAAGCAGAAAAATCACGCATACATACCCCCCACACACACACACATAGATTTCTTACACATACACACACAGTTGTCCAGGACTAGGTTACTGGCACATGGCCAGTTCCACCTCAGTCTAAATACTAGCCCACAGATGGAGAGACTCTCAGCTGCTCAGGAGCAATGAGGCTCTGGCCAGAACTGATGTGGACAGAGGGTAGGTCCAGCAGAGGTCCCTGGGTGAGATGACACCCCCGTCTGCACCTCAGTGTTGCTGGTTGTACCTCACTGTTGCTGGCTGTAAAATGGGTGGGTGAGGTGCCCTTATCCACTTTGATCCCCAGTATCTGAGGTTCCCAAGTGAAGCCCTCTATTCTACCTCCACCAGACCTAGGGAGAGTCAGGCGCCTTACCTCCTAGTATTGTCTCCTGTAGATAAGATGAGTGTCACTTTATGCCTTCTGTGGTGCGTCTGAATGGTAGCCTTCCCCCACCCCCTCCGCCTTCAGAACCTGAGTCCTTCTGAGTCTTATCTGAGAGCCTGGCCCATGCTGGGCACAGAGGGAAGGCTTGGATTGAAGTCACCCTACTTAGAAGGGTTTCTTCTGCCCAGTATACTAGAGATACCAATGTGCCCTGTACAGTGTGGGGAATGGTCCAGCCTGGGCACCTCTCCTCTATCAGGGTGCATGGAACTGGATGGGATTCAGCTGTTTCTTCAGAGAAACCAGCTAATGACAGACAGGGGGGTCAGAGAGGGGCCTGGAAAGCCTGCGGCTTGTGTTCAGGCAAGGATAGGACTTAGGGTGAATCACCCACCTTTGTGCTGCGCTCACCCATCAAATGAAGTGAGCCCTCGTCAGAAATGGAAGGAGTAGGATCCCCACCATCCACACCCCACAGAAGGTAAACTGAGGCCCACGTGGCTCAGCTTCTGGGTTACCTGACACTGGACAGTGCTTACAGGAGCCACAAAGACTCACTGTATAGGAAGGACATCCAGGAGCTCGAGTCTCATGTATTGGATTCTATTCTTGGGGATGTGAGGGGGAAGAGAGTGTCACCAAGGGGTGGGGGAGGGGAGAGTGCAGCCTCACCTCTTCGAGGGTGTGGACTGACTGCCTACAGTGGGGGCATTCACTCCATCTGGTCCCCCAAACATGCGCAAAACAGCGGCCACATGACTGCCCACTTTACAGAGGGGAATACTTGGGCCTATCAGAAAGAGGAATGGCATGCTCCACTAACCAGGGCCAGAAGGGCCAAGCCAGAACAGGTGTATGGCCCCTATTGGGACACTCACTGCAGGACAGAGGGTGAAAAGGGTCGGGGAGGGGACGCTGGCCGCCTATACACCTTCCCTGCTTGCTTTCCAGATGGGTCGGCTACCAGTACCCAGGCTACCGTGGCTACCAGTATCTTCTGGAGCCTGGCGACTTCCGGCACTGGAACGAGTGGGGCGCCTTCCAGCCTCAGATGCAGGCTGTGCGGCGCCTGCGGGACCGCCAGTGGCACCAAGAGGGCTGCTTCCCGGTGCTGACCGCTGAGCCCCCCAAGTGAGCCAAGCTCCCGGCCTTCCTTCTACAGCCCACCCTGCCTCATGTCCTATCTTCCCCTGCTAATAAAGTTCCTACAGCCGACACGAGTGCTTGGGTCCATGAACCATGTGTGCCCACCTGCGACTCCTGGTCATTGTCACAACCAGAACACCCAACCTTAAACTCGCCAATTACTACAAAGATCAGTTTCTTCTGAGGGGTGGGGGACCGGGTCATACATCCCAAGCTGGCCTCGAGCTCTAGTGTATGGTCAAGGATGACTGTTGGAGCTCTGCACTTCCTGTGCAGCAAGAGATAATCTTATATTTCTGAGCCGAGTTCCTCTTAGACGTGTGAACCACTGAGTTTATTTGGTGCTAGGGATTGAACCCAGGACATTGCACAAGCTCGGCAAGAGTTCCATCCAGTGAGCTTCAGCCCCAACCCATCTGCTGGTTTGACTGCTTACCTATTAAGACAAGGTCTGAAGGCTGTCGGGATGGCTCTGCGGTTAAGAGTACTCACTGGCTGCCCTGCCAGAGGACCTGGGTTCAATGGCCAGTTCCCATATGGTAAATCACAGACAAACAAACAAACAAAAAAACAGCTATTGCTTCAGTCTTAGGGGAACTGACACCCTTTTCTGGCTTCCAGAGATACATCCATCTATGCCTTCATGCAGATAGAACACTCAAGAACAAAAAGTTACACACACACACACACACACACAGATAGAGGAGGTGGGGGGTTGGGGTGGGAGAGGGATAGGGCCTTCCCACATAGCCCAGGCTGGCCTTGAACTCAAATCTTTCCACCTCAGCCTGTTGCGTGCTGAGATTACAGGTGTGTGCCTCTGTGCCCAGCCACAGGAATCTTCACACACATTTCACTATAGCTTTCAGGATACTTTAGCACTACAACCCTCCCTTCCCGTTGCACATGTGAAGAATACCAGCAGGCCCAGAGCCGGGAGCAGACTTGCCCAACCTTACACAGCGAGCACCCATACCCAAATCCAGGCATTCTGGCTTCAGAGGCTGCACATTCGACTCTCATCCTCTCCCCTGCGCCCAGATGACTTCCGGTTCAGCTTGCACATGGTCTGGGTGTGCATTTGCACTTGGCACTTTAAATAGGCTCATTGATTTGTCAATAAAACTTTATTATAGCACTCCGGGAAAGCAGAAACTCTGCCTCGTGCACCATGGACAGAAAGTAATCCCACAAGAGATCACATACAGTTTGGAGAAGACCGTGTGTTAAGCCTCAGAGGCAGGTCAGCTCCCCTGACTCCAGCGAGCTTGCTCCTGACATGACTCAGTGGGTCGTTAGCAAGTGTTGGAGAAAAGCACAAACCAGCTGAGATTTTTTTTTCCCGTGTTCCTGTTTTAAACAATGAAGATCGAAAAGAATGTTACTTTTGAGTAATCGATTCTTCAGCCCGTGAGTCCACCCAGAACCCTGTGTTCCGGAAATCTCTACCAGGCATTATTGACTCGTGTATCTGTAGTCAGCATTGACTGACGTTAGCCGGATGCTTGTGGTGAGAAGGGTGTTGCTATGGATATCTTCCAGGAGAAGAGGTTCGAGTGACGGAGCCTGGGCCTGCTTCGTGAAGCGTGAAGCACGGGGAAGCTATATTCTAGGCAGAGCAAACAGTAGAGCCCTGCCGGCCCAGATGGCACGAAGATATCGATGATTAAAAGAAACCAGGTGTATCTTCCCGCCACCTGCTTGAAACCGCTGGTGGAGGGCTGTGGTGTCTGCATGAAGGAACACCCTGAGAGGTGGCCAGCTCACACAGCTGTGCCTGGCAGCAGAGGTGCTTTACAGGCGGGGGTGGGGGTGGGGGTGCGAGGAGATCGTGGTAGATACAGCAGAGCATTCTGGGATGGGGGCAGTGGCTTGGTGGTTGTGTGGGCAGAAGTGGGGACAGGTGAGAGGCTGAGCCGGCAGGAGATGAGAGTGATAAGGAAGGTGGGGTCTCCTAACACCTCATCTGGGTTTTTTGGGGCTCCAAAGCAGAGCTGCCACGTTGCCTAGCCTCCCTCCAGTCTAGCGCTATGGCACCTGCATCCCACCTCTCCCTCTACTGTGATTCTCCTTTCCTACCCAACAAAGTAGAGCCAGAAGACCAGCTTGTTTGTGAATCAGGATTGCAGGACTGCCCTGTGCTTCTGTTGGGCCCTGAGATGTGTCCTATAAATAAAATAGCTTCCTTCTGGGTCCTACTCGGTCAATCAGTAGCCTGAGTGTCCCTCCAAACCCAAGATTCTGAGGCTATGGTTCTTGGCAATGCATCACCAATCTTCCAGGACTGATTCCAAAGGCAAGCTTCCGAGAGATCCCCACCCTGAGCTGGTGAATTCCTACCATCGTTTCTGTTTTCCTCTTCTTCCCTTTTTCTCCACCCTGAGCTTCTATGGTGTGCAAGTACGGGATCTTTTCATCTGTTTCCTTTTCGATATTATAGTCCAGGCTGGCCTTAGACGTGCTGTCTCGGAGCAGAGCCCTACAGCAAGGAGCCTTAAGAACTTAACGGGCACACTTAGCTCCAAGGTCCTGCTGAAAGCAGGGCAGCACATACTGCCAGAAAGAGAAAGGAGATTCCCATCAAGTCGACTCAATGGCTTGCCGGTAGCTCAGAGTTTTACTCCATGGTTGTTAAAAGGATGGTTTTAATTTTATTTACATGATGGTTGTTTTTACTCAAGTCAATCTGATGAGTCTTAGAAAAAGACAAACAGACTTTAGAGGTACAGCACAGTTGGTTAATGTTTTGCCTAGCCTGCTTGGATCTCTGGGTTTGGTTCCCTCACAGAAAATACTGGCTGTGGTACCACATGCCTATAATCACAACAATTGGGAGGTGGAGGCAGGAAGATCATATATTCAAGGTTATCTTCTGCTATATAAGGAGTTGGAGTCAGCCTGGGCCACATGAGACCCTGGAGAGAGAAAGGGGGGCAAGGAGTGAAGGGGGAGATAGGGAGAGAAAGAGAGTTGGTATTCAGCAGCTTGATTAATTTTCAAACTCCTTCTTAGTTGTTCTTAGCTCAGTGATATCCATATTTTCTCCAGGGTACAGACAGGTGAAAAAATTGGGCAAATTAGCATCCTTGAGATTAGATCCATATACTTGCCCAAACAAACACGAAAACCCAGGAGGGATTAACAGTCAGTGTTTCTTTTTAAATTATTTTTTGGCTAGCAAATTTACGAGCACGTAAGACAATCTCCAAGAAAAACAAAGCATACAGAAGACTCTAAGCAAAATAAACACTGCAGAGGGAAAGCAAACTCAACTCGGCCAGGGTGAGGAGATAGGGTGAGCCACAGGCTGAACTCATCAGCCCTGCCCTGGGTCCTGACTCCAGCCTGTCCTGGAAATGTGAGGAGCTGACCACCTGGGGGAAGAACTTCTGAGCACCATCGTGAGAAACCACTACGTGTTCTGAAACCGAAACCCAGTTTCAACCACAACTCAAAACATGACTTAGGAGTGATGCTGAAGGAAAGCAGCAGCTGGTCACAAGGCCCAGCTTTCTGGAAGCTTCTCCAGAAGCCTGGAATCCTGGGCCTCACACCGGCCCTACAACTGCAATTCAGCTGAGCCCCCATCCCCTACTAGATCCAAGATCTTGAATCTTTGGTCCAAGTATTTGGGAAGACAAAGTGCCTCTCTAATGGAGCACTATGTCCATGTTGACAGGGGTGAGCCCCATCTTTCAGGCTTTCGTACATGGGTTACTCGCCGAGTAGAAAGGACTAACCCAGGAAGTGCTCAGGGTCACTGACCACAACCCAGTCAGCATCAGATGCCGAAGGGCATGAAGCAACTGAGTTAAAGGGAGAAGACATGGTTCCAGGGTGTCCAGAGAGGCTCTGAAGAGGTGAGCATCTAAGGCTCGTGATGACGGTGGGTGTCTAATCCTAGCTCTTGGGAAATGGAGGCATAATGGCCATGAGTTCAAGACCAACCTATGCTGTATAGTAAGACTGCTTCAAAACTATATATAAAGAGCTGGGGAGACAGACCAGTCACCAGAGCACATGCACTGAGGCATGCAGACTTGAGCTCAGTGCCCAAAACCCACGGAAAAGTGTGGGTGTGGTAGACTATGCTGGTAGCTTCTGACCAATGAGACACCTTGTTTCAAAGGAGGTCACTAGGATTCCAGAACATAACACTTCAGGTTGCTCTGGGACATACACGCACACACACACACACACACACACACACACACACACACACACAGAGAGAGAGAGAGAGAGAGAGAGAGAGAGAGAGAGAAAGAGAGAGAGAGAGAAAGAGAGAGAGGACAAAATCAGAGATGAGATGAGCACCTTGTTTGGAGCCATGTTGCCATGGCAGCCAGTCGTCAGAGATCAAAGGGTGTTTCCTGAAGCTTGACCATCCAGAAAGAAATGGTAACCCCACAAACTTCTTGACAGAGAAGGAACCAACTACCTGCTGCTGCCAGAGTACTGGGAGGGTGAGAGAGACCTGAATTTACATTAGTACGAACAGGCAGCTGGAGACTTCAAACCATATTTCCAGATCGAGCCTCTGTTTTCCTCATCTGTAGAATGGGTGTGATGATAAGAAACCTTGAAACTCTTTCCAATAGGAAAGAGTGAGCAAGCAATGGAAATTACTAAAAAAAAAAAAAAAAGAGCAAACCAGGTGCTTCTGGGGATGGACTCTAGGGCCCCGAGAGTGTCCATCTGGCTCTACCACTCAGTCACATCCCCAGCCCCTGGATGTTCTTCTGAACAACTCTAGGTACAGCAAGAACCTGAAGAAGGCATAGCCTGGGGCATGGGTTGGGTGGTGGAGCGGGGGAGGGGCGGTGCTAGGACGAGTTTAGAATTGTGTGCTTGGTGCTACATCTCTATCCCGTGTTTTGGCAGACATCCTCTGGAGACTCCCTAAGTGCCATGCTTTGTGAACCTGCTTTAGGAAGCAGGTTGGAGGGCCGATGAAGGAGATGCCCATCCCGGAAGGTCCCAGCCCAGGGACAGTGATGGTTCCCCCATCTGCCTTCAAAGTCACATTAGATGCCTAGGCTGATTCACAAGGGGTGTGGGAGGAGGGGCACGAGGACATTCTATCGCTCCAGGAGGTGGAGGTGACAGATTAAGATCTTCAAGTGTTTGCTTACCTGGGTGACTGAGAGAATGCTCTCTCCAGCCATCCACTCAGATCTACCTCTCCTGTCTTCCTAGCATCTCTGGAAGCAGAATCCTTCCTCTGCATCCTTTGCTACTCTGGGATGCTTAACTACCCCAGGGATGAGCCAAAGCCCTTACCCTGCTTGCTCCTCCCTAAAGCACCCAGAGCGGTCTCTCCAGAAAGAAGCCACAGCTAGCCACATCCTTCCTGATGAACTCGTTCCCTGTCTCCATATCAGCAGGGCCCTGTGGAGATAGATGCCTTTCCTTGGTGCACAGGAGCCGGTCTGCATCCTGCCCTTTCGCCACATCCTGCCTACCTGTCTTCACTCGAGGCTCCAGGCTGATCTCCTCCTTACTGGATCCTGCTCCTGCCGCCCCAGTCTCTGCTGTGACTGACTAGTCAGTCGCACACGCCACCCTGCCTGTGCTTCGGGTCATGAGGTAAACACTCCAGTTTTCCTCCCTGGACCAGTTTTGGAACCTACTCCTGCCTGGCCAGTTCTAGACATTGCTATGAAGCCTTGTTGGGGGGAATCCAGCTTACTTGTGGAATCATAAAGCCCAGAGAGAGCTCTCATCGGAGCAGAAGTCCCCTTCAGATGGGCCTCCTTCTTTGATCTTTCTTCACCCATAAATAGTATAAAACTCCCAGAGCTGTGTCATTAGTCACACAAAGTCTCAAATATGCACTCAGTAAATGCTGTGCCGCTTGGTTTCATTCTCGGTAACTGGCTTCACTAAGGCAGGGACTTTGTCAGCCCAGCATCTCCCACAGGGCAGGCAGTTTTATGGAATACATGAATGAATGGCAAACACATATCTGTGTGCTTTGCCTTGTCTGGCTTGTATATACATTTGTGTTAGTTGTAACTAGTATAAAAATGCATTACATGTAGTTTTGTGCATTTAGTTTGGGGGATAGTTTCATAGCACCCTGGGAGGTCAAAGGACAACTTGTTTTTTTGGGGGTGGGAGACTGCGTCCTTTCATGATGTAGTTTTCTCATCGAACTCAGGTCGTCAGTATTGGAGGCAGGTGCTCTCACCCACTAAGCCATCTTGCAAACACTAGAATTTTGTTTTCAGCACTTATTTATCTTTATTACTGTGTGTGCCAAGGCACACGTGTGGAGATCGGAGATAACTTTGTGGAGTCGGCTTTACTCTTCTATCTCTGCATGGGTTTCGAGGATTGCAAGTGTCTTTACCAAACGAGCCATCTAATGTATTTTAAACTGGTAACACACACACACACACACACACACACACACACACATACTCGGCATAAACAGCAGCTTTAGAGGACGCAGTGAGAGGCTAGCCTCACCCTCTGCACACCTTGGGCTGGCTCCTCTCTGGGACGCAGTCCTGTACCTACAGTGCACACCCCTGCGCTGAAAGACAACTAGCCTGCTCAGCGTCTGAACGCAAGCCTGGTGGCTGCGCCCGCGTGGATGCTGTGCAGGAGGAGAAACGCCCTGCGTAGTTAAAGGAGCCAGAGCAGCAAGCCCTAAGCGGCGGAGCTCCGCCCCGGGGAGGAGACAAGGGCGGGGCAACGCGGGAAGGGGCGGGCTCTCTCGGCCACACCCCTTGCGTCACGGCGCTAGAGGGGAAGCTAGGGGAGGGGGCGTGGCCGAGGCCGTGCGTGGGCAGGGCCTATCTGGGTCCCGCCTCACAACCCTCCAGGCAAGCCTAGAGTCCTCCGGCAAGGCTCAAGCGATAGGCTGTAGGGGGCGTGGTCAAGCGATAGGCGACAGGGGCGTAATCACAAGTGGCTCCTCCCCTTGCGTCACGACACGCGGCCCCGCCCCTCGCGGCGCCTCCCTGGCGGCCGGCAGGGAGCCGGAGTCTGCGCGGGCGCCGATTTGGGCACGGTAGGTGGCAGCGGCCTCGGCCAGTACCGGGTCAGAGCTGTGTGGCACGGTCGGGACGGTGGGCGGCGTGGACAGGCCTGGTCGCCGCGGGAGAACACGCGGGGCCTGGAGCCCCACCCGCGCGGCGCCGCGGGGAAGTTAACTTGCGGAGGTCGCGGCCCACGGTGGTTCTTCGAACGCGTGGACCTCTCGCTCTGCCCCGTTTGCTTGCTTCCTGCCTCACACGTGGGGAAACTGAGTCCTGGGAGGTCACGTGCCCGGCCGCTAGGACTCGCAGCCAGGACGGAGCAGAAACTCTCCCGTGGGGCTCCGTGCGCGCACGGGCGCGCGGGTAACCCTCACCCCCCCCCACCCCAGAGGTGGCTGCCCCTGTACCCTCTTTTCCCGGTGTCCGCACTGTTTCTCTCCCTTCCCACTCCTTGTTTCTTTCATCCTAGCAGGGTTGCCCGATGGTTAGTTAGGCCCAGCTTCTGCATTGGGGCAGATCGGGCTGAGAGGCTCCGGCTTAGTATTGGGGACATGCCCTTTCTCCAGCCTCTGTTTCCGGGCATGCAGAACTGGGTTTGTTTCGTTACTCTGAAGAAGCTTTTAAGTTATTTGTAAACCGCTGTACCCGCCTCGCCTCGGCTAGGGCTCATCCATTTACTATATCTTGTTTTAAAAACCGTAACTGAGGATTTTGTACAGTTTTTCTGAAGGTCTGATCCACTAACCATACAACTCATCCTTTGGAAGTAAACTTTAGGTGGTGGGTTTTAGGATGCTCACGTTACACACTGATCGCCGTTATCTACTTTTAGAACATTTGTACATCCCCCAAAGCAGCAGTCACTAACTCTCAACTCCCAAACCTCTTTCCCCAGGCCCTAGGCCCATCTACACTTAACTGTCTATGGATCTCTCTGCTCTGGATAGTTCTGTGTATGGTTCCTCGTTCCTCGTGTACATAGTATTTCCTAGTGTGGGTTGATGTTCCTTTATGGCTGTGATTAGTATTGCTGCTGGGAATACACACACATGTATTTTCTTTTCTTTTTTTTTTTTTCAGTTTTGCCTAATACTTAACCTTAGGGCTGGGGTCCCTTTAAAGATCCCTTTAAAGTTTAACCTATTGAGGAGCTGCCAAACTCCCAAAGTGCCTTACCACTTTACTGCCTCTGGTATGTGATGGTTATGATGATGTTTGTGACCAAGACTCATGTATCCCAAGCTGACCTTGAACCCCAGACTCTCCGGTTTCAGCTCTGAAGTACTTGTGCCACTTGCCTGAGCTTGAGGGTTCCCATAATCCTGAATATGTTTAGTCTCTTCTGAAGCAGTCAGAATTCTCTTTGGTTCAATGCATTTGTTATAAATGATTTCCTAGTTCATTAATGCACTGAGGGGTACCCTGTGGGTCATCCGGGCGGTTCCTGGGACCTGCGAGTAAGGAAGGAGCAGTGGTGAGCAGATTTGTGGTTGACAGCCTCAGTACCTGCTGGTGTTGGGGCCTGGACCTGCCCACCCTCTTCCTGTGCTGGGTGAGGTGAGCTTACAAAAGAGACATTCAGTGTGCTTCCAGCTGTAAGGGAGGTAGAGGGGTGCGCGCACGCGCGTGCGTGTGTGTGTGTGTGTGTGTGTGTGTGTGTGTGTGTGTGTGTATACGCATGCATGTGTGTGTACCATGCGTGTGTGTGTACGCATGTGTGTGTGTGTACCATGCTTGTGCATGTGTGTGGTGTGTGTGTACACATGCGTGTGTGTGTGTGTATGCATACGTGTGTGTGTGTATATACACATGTGTGTGTCTGTGTGTGTGCGCGCGCACATGCGCGCGTGTACGTAGAGACAGGGTCTCCTGTGACTTGGGCTGGCCTTCACTTCACTATGGAACTGAAGATGACCTTTAACTTCTGATCCTTCTGCTTCCACTTCCTGAATGCTTATTCAGGTATTCTTTGTGACACCTGTATTTAGTGCTGGGGTGGAACTCAGGGCCTCCGGCATGCTAGGAGAGCGCTCTGCCAATAGAACTGCATTCCTTTTATAGTTATTGTGCGTGGTGTGTGTCTATGCACATGTAGGGTCTGGGCAGGGCAGCGGTTGATGTAGGATGTCTTTCTCTGTCTAGCTTCATCTTGCTTTTTGGGGCACAGTCTCTCACTTAACCCAGAACTTGCCATTTTGCCTAGACTGGCTGGCCAAGGAGCCTCTGGGACTCTCCTGATTTATAACTCCAACTCTGGGATTGCAGGAGCATGCTGCTGAGCCCAGACCTTTTTTTTTTTTTTTTTTTTTTTAAATAACAAGGCCTTGGCTGGCCTGCATCTGACAGATATCCATCTGCCTTCTAACTGCTGGAATCAAAGGTGTGTACCTCCACACCCAGCCTTTTCCAGGTATGCTGGAGACCCAGTCTCTGGTCCACAGGCTAGCCTAGCATGATCTCTTACCCAGTGAACTATTTCCATAGCCTTGAGCTACATTCTCGAAGGGAGTCTGATTTCTGAACGTCAGTCCAGGCTTCTAGTAGTTACCTGTTGCAGAATTTAAACAGCATTGCCCTGCAGTTCCTGGTCCCCTGCTCCAGCTTGGTGTTACCTGGCTGTGGCTGGTGACAGAACAGGGGCAGGAGAGTCCCAGGCACTGGGTGTAGCTCCACCATTCTCACAAGTTCCTTGGTAAAGAAAGCAGTCTAGAACGAAAGGGAGCTCTCTGGGCCTTGTGTCTCTGCTGGAGAATGGACGTACATCCCCAGAGCTCAATATGGTGGTATCTTGAGCTCCAGAAAGCTGCCAGGGCATTGTGGGTGTATTTATAGCTAGACTGTGGGTCGTGTGGCTTCATACGTGTCTTTTCTAGAGCTCAGGTATGGTCTGGGTGGCTCTGACTTACCAAGTGGCCTTGCAGAAGTTCCCCTGAGCAGCAGTCTGTACTTGCCCTGTACCATGTTTGTCCTGCTGCCTGTGAGGTGCTGTGCTACAGTGGGCCATCAGCAGCCCAGCGCCAGACATACCACAGAGGTCTGGGATGCCCCTCTCCCCCATCCCAAGCTGCGGGCTGAGGAGGAATTGTGGGCATGAGTCATTTGAAATAGCTGGAGGGCTGGGCCAAGCCCCAGAAATTGCAGTGGAGGACAAGGGGGCACAGACATTACTGCTGAGGAGATGGCAGCTGGTGGCCCGGCTGCCAAGTGGATGCTCACATTTGCCAGGCTCTTGACCTAGGCTCGTTTGTGGCAGAAAGATGGCAAGGTCAGAGAGCTGGCACTGCCTCTCTTAGTATCACGGCTCCACTTGGAAGCCAGGCCTGGAGCTGTTGCTGCTCGATACCCCTGGGCTGAGTTTGCAGAGCAGAATACAAGTGGCTGCTACCTCCTGGGGATCGGAGGGGGATGATGTCATCCACAGTCCAGAGTCTGCCCTTTGCAAACCTCAGTGATTACAAACCTGGCTGAACCTACAGGGCCCGCTGAGTGCCAGCCATTGGCCTAGATGCTTACAGCTCTTAACTGAGTTCTCCTGACAGCAGAGGAGGCGCAGAGTACAGAGGCCCCAGTGGTTGCTGCTGCAGGGACTACAGGGTCATCCATCTGCCAGCTTGGAGACAGATTTGAGGCCAAGGCTGTTCTCGTCGTTTACCGACCTTCCTCTCTCGTTTCCCTTTGTAAGGCCTGGCACGTGAGCCCCTGGGCTCAGCGGTTACAAGTATTAGCCACTCGTGTGCACATTTGTATCCGTCTATCTTACTTCCTCCTGAGTGGCAGGGTGGACAGAAGCAGGGCCTTCCCGCCTTGTGAATTCCTGGAGGCTTATTAGCCCCAGCTCCCTCCAAATGGCTGTGATATTGGGCAAGGCACTTCCCCCTCTGGGCCTGTTCTTCCTACTAAAAGAGGGGTTCACTGCCTGCGGGTTTTGTTTAGCTCCCTGGCGATGTGGCTTTTCTAGGTTGACCAGTTGGCTTTATAGTTATGGGAATTGAACCTAGGATCCTATGTATGTTGGGCAGGGTCTCTCCATTGAACTACAACGGAAGTCTACTCCTGGTTCCTTTTGAGATGAGGTCTTACTAAGTTGCCTAAGCTGGCCTTGAACTCTCTCTGTAGTCCAGGCTGGCTTTGAACTTTCAATCTTCCTGCTTCAGCCTCCTAGGAGTTAGGACAACAGGCCTGTGTCACTGAGCCTGGCTGCTATTCTGGTTTTAATTGAACTGGCATTCAGACATTTGTAGAAGAAACTTACAGTTCCAAACTGAGCTCCCGAGGCTCAGTCAGGTGTCCTGGGCTGTCCTGCTCCCTATGGCCCCCACCTGGCCCCAGTGCTATTCTCAGGACTGGCCCCAGGAGTCTCACCTGGTATAGAAAAAGCTTTAGGGTTTTGAGGGCGGCCAAGGGCCTTCCTTGTGTTTCAGAACCATCCCTATTGCCTAGCACCTTCTCAGTCTACTTTATCTTCCTTGATGTTCTTCAAGTGCATCCTGGTTCTGCTGCCCTCACATGGTCCTCAGATGTCTGTGGAACAGCTCACAATCCCCAAGTCACAGAGAACCTTCTCCCAGGTTCACATCTGGCTAAGCCTACGTGTGAACCAGCAGAGGCCAGCCGCAGCCCAGCTCAGCCACGTCTCAGCAGGCTAACAGCAGGTTCTGGGATGTGGGAGTCTGAACCACTGGCTGCGGGGACAGCATCCTCTCCCCCTGCTCTGCCCTCGTATTCCCCAAACTCAGAGGCTGGCAACATGTCAGTCACCAGAAGCCACGCGAGCTTGATGTAGGCTGTTTAGAGGCAGCTGGCCTACATGGGGCCTGGAGAGAGGCAACTCTGTACAGTTGTGCACAGTCATCGCTGTGCTGGGCCCAGAAGACACTGAACACTCGGTAGCTCTGTCTGCCTTGAGGGCACGAGGGCACATTGCAGCTGCCTAGGAAGAGGCTGTGGCCAGATGCAGAAGCAGCGGGGGCCCTGGGGGCCCCTTGTTCTAGGGACCTGGGAAGTTGGGTGCATGACATCACTGTGCCCGCCCCGCCCCCATGCTGCTTTCTAAAGAGCACACTTGAAACAGTGATGACCTAGACCCAAGTATTGGGTCCTGCCCTATACCTCATCCTAGGAGTGCAGTCATACAAGGCCAGGAACACACTGTGCTCGCTGACCACCTCTCGTCTCTGGCTGCTACATCATAACTGAGTACAAGAGTTCCCCTCTTTTATTCTCCAGTTTTCAATTACTCAGTGGGCTGGAAATATTAAGTGGAAATTTCTAGAAACAGGCGGTGTTCTAAGCGGTGTGATGAAAACTTGCAGACCGGGACTTGGCTGGTCTCCTGTATCCACAGTGTATATGCTGCCTGCCCACTAGTTACTCCCTAACTGTCTGCTGTGATGTGGCCAGTATTTCAGAAGGCTTAAGTAATCTGACTTTACTCAGTCATGTCCCCAAAGCACAAACTTGTTAATCTCCTGCTGGCCTTATTTTATCAATTGAACCTTATCACCAATGTGTGTATAGAAAAAGTGCGGTATGTATGAAGGAACCCTGCCTGGTCAGGCCTCTGCCAGTCTCTTGGAACGTCAGGGTGTCTGGAGCAGTTAGGAGAGTGATGTGGGACCTCAGCACTCCTACAGTGGTCTTTGGAAAGTTGACCAGCCCTTGTTCTCTAAATACTAGTGATGGTGATCTTGTCTGTGTGCCTTCTGCACTTAGCTCTTAATGTTGATTCTCCTTAGGTCAGTTCCATCATGGGTAGTGCTGTGGGCTCCTTCTTTATTGTGGGTACTGGCCAGAGTCCATGGGGAGGAGCCAGGTTAAAGCAGGTTGTGTGGTTTGAGGTGGCTTGGGTGGTCAGCCTGGCAGGCTGTCATAGAGCCCAGAGCTGCTTCGAGTTGCTTTCTGTCTGTCTGAGGCAGGTAGGGGGCCTTTATCCCTCCTCCTCCTCCTTTTCCTCTTCCTCTTCCTTCTTCTTCTTCTTTTTAAGATTTACTTTATTTATTTGAGTTCATTGTAGCTGTCTTCAGACACACCAGAAGGCATCAGATGTCATTACAGATAGTTGTGAGCCACCATGTGGTTGCTGGGAATTGAACTCAGGACCTTCGGAAGAGCGTTCAGTGCTCTTAACCACTGAGCCACCTCTCCAGCCCCTATCCCTTCTCCTTAATAGTTCGCAAAAGTGTGCAGGCCACAGTGGGAGTTGGAGACTGTGATGAAGGGATGTGGGGTTGAGGTAGGGGTGCAATGGGGAGCAGCAAGGCCAACCTAAAGCCGCCAGGGAGCCAGGCTCTTTGTGGGTGTGGAACAGATGGGGTAGTCAAGGAGAAGTCCTGGAAGAAGAAGGTCAGGTTTTCCAGGGGGAAACCTGTGAGAGCTGGCAGGTGAGGCCTGAGGCCTGGTGTGTTTGTGGGAGCATCAGGTGGGGGGTGTGGTCAGGGGTCAGGACATGTGCTTTAAAATTGGAGGCAGTTTGAGTTAAGTCACAGGCAAGCCTCCAGTACCAGGCTGGATTGTGCCCGGTCTCAGAGTTTCAGGAACTGAACATAGGAGGAAGGAAATTGTTTTTAAAAGACTTGAATTACTTAATAAGTAAAGAATCAAGAGTAGAAGGTTCTGGATGCAGCCAGTGTTAAGGTAACCCTCCTTAACATGGAGCTTGAGGACCAGCACAGGCACTGGGGCTCTGTGCCCTGGGAAGTTCTTTCTGTCTGCCACAGCTCCTCTTCTCCAGTCCCTCAGTTCCCTTAGATAACTCTGGGTACCGGACTGGGGAACCCACAGGCTGCCTACCCAGAGCCTTCTTTCTCAGAGTGAGTGTCTTCACCCCGTCCTGTCTCCTCCATGTGTGTCTCTCTGACATCAGAAATTGACCTCTTGCTATCTCTTTACCCAAGTGTATCTATGTTCCTCCCTCCCCCGCCCCCTCGCCCTCTCTCTGTGAGTGTGCATCTGTGTGTACATCCACACGCATGAGGAGGCCTCAGAGGGACGGTGGGTGTTCTGCGTCTTAGTTTATGAGAAAGTATCTCTCACTCACCACTCCCAGCAGACTGGAAAGGCAGCAACCCTCAGGGGACATTTCACTCAACACCGAAATGCTACATTGTAGATGTCATGTGGGACTTGGGGATTTAAATTCAGGTCCTCTTGCTTGCACAACAAGCACCTTCTCTTCTGAGCCATCTCCCCGGCCCTCTTTTCTGAGCCATCTCCCCGGCCCTCTCCGTCTCTACCTGTGCCTGCCCATGAGTCTCTCTCCTGGTCTCCATCTTGGCCATCTCTCTGCTCCCTCATCTCAGCGTCTGCCCCCACTGCTGTTGCTTGTTGTTTTCTTCATCTATCTCCCCAGCTCTCATCCCTGTTTCCTGCCCTGCCTCTCTTCGGCTCTGTCCCTGGCTTCTTCTCCACCCCATCCTCTCCTCTAACCCTCACCCCCCCACACACACACATGCACAGTCCTTCCCCTCTCCCACTTCCTTCAACCCCGGGTTACATCTGCCATCAGTTCCGTTCAGACCCTTCTCTTGGAGCTATGGGGGATGTTGATGTGGCTCTACTCCAGGTCCCCTCCTTCCTGCCCCAGGGCTGTGGGAGGAAGAGGAAACCCCAGTTGGCCCCCGATAGGGATGGTGAGGGAGGGGAAGGCTACTCTGGTATGAGAGACTCCAATACTCAGTGTGTGGGATTACTAATCCTCAGAACCCCTGACATCCATGCACAGTAGGTACTTTTTAAATCCAATTCTACGATGCCACAGTGTCACCTTTACCTCTCTGCTCTAGTACATAGTAGGTCCACGGTGGGTGGCTGCAGTGGCAGCAGAGGCTCCTCCTTCCTCCTCCTCCTTTTTGGTGGGGGCAGGGTTTCCTCTGTTTAGTCCTGGCTGTCCTGTGTCTTGCTACGGAAATCTCTGGCTGGCCTTAACTCACAGAGATCCGCCCGCTTTTGTCTCCAAAAGCATGTGCCACCACACCCAGCACTTATCTGGATAAAGGGTTTGGAGTCTGGGGAGAAAAAAAAAGTGTTAAAAGCTGAGGCCAAGCCCTTTCTTCCTACAGGGGGAAACTGAGGCATAAGACTAAACAGCATGCCTAGTGTTAGAGTAAAGAGTGGGGGAGGGGAGTGGAAAGCGGAGCATTGAGAACGGTCATCTCATGGGTGGGAGGCCTGCCAGGCTGTGCAGGTTCCCCTGCTGTCCTGGGAGGGGGACTCACAACCCCACCCAACCCCACCCTGGGGAATCCGGGCCACATGCTCCTTGCTGGACTTGCTCTCTGCAGCCAAAACCATGGTTCAGCAGGGAGTCAGCTTCCAGTCTTCAGGAGCTGCACTGGTGCTGCTGGGAACCCGGGCCACTGTGGGCACTGGAGTGGCCATGGAAGACCCCAGCCCCTCACCCTCTTCCTGCTAAACGTTTTTTCATGGGTTATTCCTCTCTGAGATGCACACTGGTCCTGAAGGCTCCTGGAGGCTCCCATGGGGCCAAGCTGTGCCTCGGTGCCCCCACCGCATCCTCTGCAGAGGCGGCTGCTGCTCACGAGGTCCCCGACTCCCTGGTCTCTGCGTCTCTCCTGTCTCCTGTCTTGTCACCTGCCCTGACTTGCCAGGTATTCCTGTTCTTGCTCTCCGTTCTGCCTGCTGCCTCCTTATCTGACCCATGACTTCCTGGGCATCTGACTCCTCCAGTCTTCACCGACACCATGAAGGTTGCTGGGGACATCACCCTTAGCTAGTTCCTTAGCGTGATGTCAGAGAACGAACCCCTCCTCCTCATTCCTGTTGAGTGGGACCCTGCTGGGAGTGGGAGCTCTTAGGCCAGATCCAGGGCCCATTTCTAAATTCAGGTTTTGCAGTTTGGCATGGTGTGGCCTTTGGTTGTGAAAGGTGTCTTAGTCCCTCTCGTTGCCATGAGAGGACACCTGACATTTGTTTTCGCCATAGTTTGAGGGTCTGGCTGGTGATGTCCCAGTGGAGCAGTGTGAAGTGGCTGGTCACATTGAGTGAGGTTTGAGGGACACTACTCACACCGCTTTCTCCTTTTCACTCACTCCTGGACCCCAGCCTGTAAAACTCAGGTCTTGACTACTCAGTTAACCCGGTCCAGAAATTCCACCACAGATGTGCCCAGTGGCTTGGGGTGGGGGTGTCTCAATCCTGGCATGTTGATGTATCAACCCTCAGAAAAGAATAATGTTACTTACTCCTTGACCCTCTGGGCTTTGTGAGGGACCTTGTAATGCAGCTGACCCTGCCTGAGGCATCCCACAATGCAGCTGACCTCGCCTGGGGCACCCCATAATGCAGCTGACCCCACCTAGGGCACCCCCATAATACAGCTGACCCCTACCTAGGGCACCCCATAATGCAGCTGTCCCCACCTGGGGCACCCCATAATGCAGCTGACCCCACCTAGGGCACCCCATAATGCAGCTGACCCCATCTGGGGCACCCTATAATGCAGCTGACCCCACCTAGGGTACCCCACATTGCAGCTACCCCCACCTAGGGCACCCACAATGCAGCTGACCTGCCTGGGGCACCCCATAATGCAGCTGATCCCACCTGGGACACCCCACAATACAGCTGACCCCACCTAGGGTACCCCACATTGCAGCTGACCCCACCTAGGGTACCCCATAATGCAGCTGACCTCACCTAGGGCACCCACAATGCAGTTGACCTGCCTGGGGCAACAGACACCCAACAGCAAGCAGTGCAGACCTTGTCTCTTCCCCGTGAAGAACTGATATGATTTGGAGAAGGGTGGACACCAAGAGGCTAGTGAAGGTGCTGATGTCCTGGGAAGGAGGAGGAGGCTTCCAGGGGAGCAGTCTGGGGTGGCCCCACTTGGGTGTGCAAAGGTCACTGTGCTATCGTCACTTTGGAGGGGGCAACAGGGGAAGGCCTGGGAACACCGGTATCAGTGCACGGGCAGGAAGGCACATACACCAAAGTCACAGTGCACACAAAGTGCATGCGGCATTTGCTGAGCCCCCGTTGTGTGACCTGTTGAGGATGTTCTGGGAGTCCGTGGCCCTCTGCCTCTGGGTGCTTTTACTGTCCCAGCTGCAGGTAGCAGAAGGGTGCCTGGGGTTAGGCCATTTGTCTGGGAAGGAAGAAGACACAGGATTCAAACCTGGATTCTTACTCTGGCTGCAGCCCTGTCCTCCTGTGCAGCCACAGGGCCCAGGACTCACAGGATGCACAGCTGCTAGCCTGAGGGAGGCTGTGGCAGTCACTGTCCCACATGCAGGGTGAGTGTGGTGACACTGCACATTTCTGAGCATAGGACACCCCGTTCTTATCCACTGTCTTCTTGTTTTCTCTGGGATCTGAGTATCCACCTCTCTGTGAGGACAGAGAGCATACAGGAGGAAGGCTGTGGCGGACTCAATTGCTGGGTCTATCTCTAACCAACTCTTGCTTGAGTCCTCCAGCCTGCCAGGCTCTGACCGAGGGCACCCTGGACATTAGTCTTGCCTTTTCTGGGTGTTCAGTGGCATTGGAACCTCTTGAGGACCCACAGGCAGCTGGATGGAGGGGGACTCTGAGTGGGACTGCTTGACAGCTCATGTGACAATTACAGATTGTGGTCTCATGGTGCCCGAGGAGTGGGGTCTCTCATTCTATAGATGGCTTAGCAATGATAAGGGACCCTGACTGGTGGCATTTGACTGTCTGGAAATGGCCAGAGCTTTCCCATAGACACCCTAGACCCTCAGCCCTTAGGGGAAGACCCCTCACCCACTCCAGATCTACTCTGTGCCTCCTGGGACTTAGTTAAGTGTTCTTGTTCTGAACACTTTGGGAACATAAGAAGCCGTCTAACTTGTCTTTGTTGTCTAGGAACAGGGGAGGAGGGGCCAACAGTCTGAGAGGGAACTAGACGGGCAGGAAATGGCCCCAGTGGGTGCTGTCTCAGAACTAAGTCTGTCATGTATGTGTGTATGTATGTGTGTGTGGTGTGTGTGTGTGTCTGTGTGTGGTGTGTGTGTCTGTGTGTGTGTGTGTCTGTGTGTGTGTGTGTCTGTGTGTGTGTCTTGTCGCCCAAGTTAGCCTCATTTTTGCTATGTAGCCCAGGCTGGTCTTGAACTCCTGAACCTCTTTCCTCAGTCTTCACATACTGGGATTTCAGGTATGTATCAACACGCCCAGTCCGTCTGATGCTTGTGACACCCCTGCCCACCAGTGCCACCACCACCCTGGAATAACAAGCCCCAGAGCCCCAGGAGATTAAAGCCCAGTGCTGCCTGTCTGAACCACAGAGGAGATGAATCCACCCTGCGTTTGTTCTGGTCTGTCCTGTCCGCTTCTTGACCACAAGCCACTGCAAAGCCTTACAACAACGAAATGCTGGCCTTGAAGCCACGCCCCCTGGGGCGTGAGGAAGGGGAAGTTGGCTGGTGATATTGTAGGTAAAATGTGCCAAGTAACCCCAGAGCTTCCTGTAAATGTACTCTAGAGTGCATTTCCTGTGTGGAGCACAGGTATACCTCCTAAGGCAAGAGAGAGAGATGAGCCGACCCCAGCCCTCACCTGGAGTCTCCACAGAAGACAAAATAGAGTTGGCTTAGTCATGTGGAAGTCTAAAGATCGAGTGGGGCTTTAGGTAGGTACATGGGGTGGATGCTGAGGTCGGGAAGGTCTGTTATGTGCCTGTCACCTGAGTCAGGCTGGGATTAGAGGCATCTTGATGCACAATAATGAGGTTTAAAAAAAAAGCAATGTATTGGCTGTGGGAAAGGGGAAGTACAACCCACCTTCAGGCACAGCTGTATCTGGGCACTGTATCTGGGCGCTCTGGTCTCCCTGTCTCTGTCTGTCTGTCTGTATCTGTCTGTCTCTCTCTCTCTCTGTGTCTCTGTCTCTCTGTCTCTCTATCTCTGTCTTTGTCTCTATCTCTGTGTCTCTGTCTCTGTCTTTCTCCATCTTTCTCTGTCTCTGTCTCTGTTTCTCTTTCTGTGTTTCTCTCTCTCTCTCTCTCAGATATCTTCATGGAGTTCCCTCTTGGGCAATGCTCTCCCAAGTCACAGCTCTCTGTAGCTCTGCTGCCGCTTACCTGTCTCAGCCAGAGCACAGCCACGTCCATCTCCAGAAGTTCCTGAAAGCCCCAAGGAATTATGTCCACCCACAGTGAAACTGCTAGGTTGCCTTGTTGGCCGCTCTGGGCTTGGGGTCAGCAGACGTCCATACTGAGGAGGAGCTGGAACAACCACTGTGTGCGAGGCCTTTGCCCTGTGGTGAAGTGAAGCTCTCTGTTTCACAGATGAGAAGACCGAGGCCCAGAGACATGAAAGCTAACAGGAAAAGTTCACCGAGGCCTCTTTCCTCATGAATCTCCTCCTTTCCCTAAGTCCTTGGTTTGTAAGGACAGTCATTGAAGTGGTCTCAAACACATGGACGAGCCTCTGAGGGTATCAAGTGTAGAAAGAGAGAAAGAAGGGGCAGAAACCTTGCAGCCCTCAGCCCATGAGACTGAGGAACAGCTGAGCCAGGACAGTTGTCATGGAAAGTGAGAGACAGTGTTGGGGATCAGCTTAACCTTCGCTGAGTGTCTGGGCCCCTTGAAGAAGGTGAAGCTTCAGGGGAGATAACTGGGGTGCATGTAGACAGCTGAGACTCAGCTCCAGACAACCCAGAACACGGCTGTAGGTTATGGCTCCTGCAGCACAAGTGCCACTGTGCATGGCTTCAGGCACCGCTGGATCTAGGAGCCTGACCTCCAGGCTCCATGCTGTTAACCTTGTTGCTCTGTTTCCTGGGTTGGCTTCCCCCAGCCTCTGTGGCTGCTGCTTCTAGGAGGCCCTGCATGTCTAGCCTTTACATAGCTTCACCCTCTACAAGATCCTGTGGGAATTCCCAGCCTGTTTGCATTGACCTGGGCAGGCCATATGTCCAGCCTGAGCCACTTCTGTGGACTGGAAATAGAGAACCGTGATTGAACAGGCCTTAGTTGTTTCCTACACCTGGAGCATGCTCAGGAGAGAGTGTATGATGCTCTCTGGCTGGCAGAGGTAATGCTTGGATCTGAGGAAGGAACTTCAGAGTTGGTGATATAGCAATGTAGGTAGGGATTGCTTCTCAGAGGATCTAAGGAACCAGGTGGGAACACAGGAAGTAGGTACTTGGGTGGGACTCACAGTGGTGGTGTGCCTAGATTCCAGTTTGCTCCCAGTGGCAGCTGGGACAGGAATGGAGATTGGAGCCCAGGCCCTTGAGGGGGTAAGGGGCTGTGGATTGGCCCTAATGGAGGGACTTTGGTGTTTTCTGGGTTTGGAGGATTGTGGGGCTCTGACAAAGTGTGGGGTGAGACCTCTGCTTGTTGTTATCTAGGAAAGCTCAGAGACCCAGACAGGGAACCTGGAGTTCCTTAAGCCAGCTCTGTGAGGGGAGGAGGCAAGGGTGTAGAGTGGGGGTGGTGGTGATCTGTCGTGGGGATTGGTAAGATCCCCCAACCCCCACTGCCTCCTCCCCTCATAGAGCTGGCTTAAGGAACTCCAGGTTCCCTACAGGTTGCAGATATAGGCAAATGATCAGGAAACTCCCAGAGAGGTCAGCGAGGTGGCTCAGTGGGTAAAGGGGCTTGCTGCTAACTCTGACTACCCAAGTTTGATCCCTAGGATCCACATGGTGAAAGGAAAAACAAACAAATCACTTTTCCAAGTTGTCCTTCAACCTCTACTAGCATACTGTAGTATGCATGCCCCACTATACAAATAAATATATATAATAAAAATTAAGAAAGCCTAAGAGAAGAGGAGAAGGGAGGAGGGACAGAAAAGGTCACTGGATCAACCAGGTGAGGGCTTGAAGACATGTAGGCAGTGGGCTCAGGCCCTGAGGGGGTTGACATGTTTGCATGTACACACACACTCTTCTGGGTATGGTAAGGGGCCAAGCAACTGGAGGGGACAAAGCCAAGTGAGGCCTGGACCCAGGTAGAGGCACGAGTCATGGTATGGTAGCACAGGCCAAATGACCTCAGGTGTCTTCCTGAACCTCTCTACCTTATTTGCTGCAGTGAGCTGAGGGTGGCAGCCAGAGGGCCCAGGGATCCTTCTGTATTCTCTCTCAACCCGGGGTTACAGAGACAAACCACCATGCCTAGCTTTTTAGGTGGGTTCTGGGATCTGAACTCATACTTGGGTACTGAACAGTCCTGCCGAGTGTCTGCCCATCTCACTGTCTCTCTCTCCTTTTATGGGGGGTGGGGGGCGCAGGGGAGGGCTGGCTGCTTCTCATTTGGTAACCCTGGCTGCTTCTGGGAAGCTGAGCAGACAGGGCAGAGTCAGAGGCCAGCAAGGGGCCCTGCAGCGGGTGGCTTGGAGACCCCTGTCAGACATAGGTAGAACCCTAGGTATGGGCAGGTTCCATATCCTATCAAAGCCTGCGGGGAACGGGCTGCCCATCGGAGGACACTCAGGTCCCAGGCATTCGACGTTGAGGTCACCTGTGAGCTTGTCCCTTTGTCCTGGGGTAACTGTGAGGATAGGCAGGCAGCTTGCCCACAGGCTGTTGGCCCATAGCTGTCTTATGAAGTGTGAGTCTGGAGTCAGTGCCAGGCTTTGGTGTGGGTGACACGTCAGGAGCCTTGGTGTGTGTAGCCTCTGTCCCTGGCACGGAATGTAGTTGCAAGAGAGCCAGAGCCTGTGTGTTCATCCATGGTGGTGAGGAAAAGGCTGCCAGTGCCAGGTGAGACCAGCAGTACCACACCTCAGCCCCTCTGACCCCTGGGCACTGAGAGGACCTTGCATTTCTGACTTTCTTGGGTTGGTTTTCTGTTCTGTAAAGCCCAGTGTCATGGTCTGGTCTAATCATGTGACCGTCTGTGTCTTCCTCTTGGACGATTGGGCCGTGTTTATTGATCTGTGTTTGTTTGTTCGTCCTGTTGGCAACAGGCACCCAGGTTGTTCCCAGCAGGCTCTGCTGGGAGCACTCAGTGCATGCACCTTGGGGGACACTCAGTGCATGCACCTTTCAGGGACTGGCTTGATAGAGTTCTGATATGCAGGTCTGTAATCCTGCAGATTTCTCCCAGGCCACTAGTCTACAGCTGGTTTATAGCCCGTTTCTCTGATGGGAAATACTGAGTCTTGGGTCTCTTGCTCAGCTGCCAGTTTCGACAACCTTTGTCTTTTTAAGCCATTTGTCTGCCAGGTTACCTCTGCCTGGACAGTTTCACTGAGCTCTCTGTATATGCACCGCTTGTGCAAAGTGTCACAAATCCCTTTCTCCTACTGGGCATCATCTGATCAGTAAGAGGCTGGAATTTTGAGCCTTTGAGTCCATTGATATGCCAAGCCTAGAGGGGCAAGGTAGTAATTCTGGATGCTCCAGAGACTGAGGCAGGAGGATCACAAGGCCTGAGGGGGTCCACCACAGGAGCCACAGCCACTTGTCCACCTGTGCCTGCTCTGGGGCAGACACCATGTCACTCTCGGAAGAGCTTAGTGCATGTGGAACCTTTGAGGTGTCAGATGCCCCTCAACTGTAAGTCTTGGAGTATCCAAGCACAAACTCAGCGTTTTGCCTAAAGTCAGTCTCATTGTTGAGGTGTGCTGGAGGCACGAGGTGGACCCCAGATGGAAAGATTTTTGTACCTAAACTGGAAGAGTAGACCCCCAGCCAGGTGCTGTGCACCTCTAACTCCAGCACTCAGGAGGCCAAGGAGGAAGATGCGGCGTCGCAGGCCAACGAGGACTATGGTTACCTCGTCTTAATGAAAGGAAGAAACAGAGAACCAGCTCAGTAGTGACTGTTGGTTGTTAGTGATGGTGTTGTGTGAACCTTGGGTTAAATTTATGTCTTTAATGTCCCAGAGAATTGGGAGTTTAGTGTGTGGCTTACGTGTTTCTGCATGGTGCTATTGGGAGTTACAGAAAGCCAGTAGAATGCTCTGGAAAAGTGCAGGCAGCATGGGGTTTGGCACCCCCATCTCCCCTCTCACTCCCCCCC
>NW_022196905.1:105259047-105275992 GCF_008632895.1 Mastomys coucha
CCCCCCCCCCGCCTAGCTGTGCTTTCCAGGGTTCACTTGTTGCGTAACCTCAACCAGGTGGCTTTCCTTCCTGGGGTGGAAAGTGTGGCACGCCTTCACCCCAACATATACTCTTCAGATCTTCTGTGGTGCAAGGTGTTCTGGGGCAGCCTTTTGGAGCCCTGTGGAGTGAGTGTGGAGTATTCTCTGTCCTCCTCTCTGACCTCTGAGACAGAGAGGTGTAGCAGCTTGCCCAGGGCCACACAGCTACATGGCAGAATTCTGAGCTGGGATGCTGGCTTTATAGGTTGAATCCCCACCCATCCCTGAATTTCTCTGTACTCATCAAGCAGTGTACCTCTGAGAGCCTCAGTTTCCCCATCTGTTGAGCTGGGGTATAGCAGTGCTCATTTGATGTTGTATAGCTGTTTTAAGTAGTGAGATACTGCCATAGTGGCCCAAAGGACCTCATGTTTATTGACTGACCCTGAGTGTTCATCCTCCACAAGAGGAAACTGAGGCTGTACCATGCTGCAAAGCATGGCTGGGGCCCCAAGGGTGCCACCTTTTTCTTTCCTCTCCCCTCCCCCCATCCTGTGTCACCCACACACCATCCTGTGTCAATTATGAAGCATGGTGGGCAGCTCTGTGCCCAGCTGGTTCTCAGTCCTGCATGACTGGTCACGAACAGACACAGGGCAGCCTGGCTGCTGGCACCCAGATGCCCAGCCCAGAGGCTGTCTCCTCCCTCAGGAACGCTCTGTCGTTTGCTGTGTTTCCATGATTTCATGTTCTTAGAAACTCTGAAAGCCAGAGTGACCACGGGCCAGTAGGCCGCCTAGGGGACCTTCTAGGGCTAGATCCAGAAGCCATAGGTAGCAGGGGACTTGGAGGTAACTGGCTCCTGGCGGCTCGTCCAGACACCTCCTTCAGCCTAAATTGCCACATCTGACAAATGGGGGGACTTGCCAGCTTGGTGTTGATGTCAGAACCAGGCAGTCCAAGGTTGGTGCTAACAGAGTCGGGCTGTGGTGGGAGGGCCGGGTACCTTAATCATATGTGCAGTAGGGGGCAAGCCAGCTGCGGCTTTGCGTCCTTCTGGGTCCCTCTAGGTTCCTCTGTGTGGAGCCAGCAGAGCTTCTGGTGTGCAGATGTGTGGGACTGGTGAGGCACAGACCCAGGTCCTTGGAGTGGGAATCACATGAGACTCCTGGCATCTTGGCCTTTGCTTCCGTCCAGCAACTCCCTGGGGCACCTGCCACATACGGGGCACAAGAACAAAGTCTTTTAAATGAGTGGGTTATACATCAAAGACAGAAGCCTAAATATTCTCCAGGATGGCCTTGGCCGACTGAGTGGTGTGTCCCTGCAAGGGTGTGGGAACACATAGAAGCACTATGGATCTGTGTGTCCTGTGACCCCCGAGTCTAGTGCTTCTCATAGGCAGCTTACTATGTGGCTCTGGGCTGGAGTGGGGCCTGGCATGCAGCAGGTGTTCCAATGGTGCGCACCCAACCGTGGAGTTGACAAGCAGTGTAGAAAGACCTTGCTTTTCTGTTGCCTATAAACAACTTGAAGCAGCCTGAACCTCTTCAGACACAGTGTGGCTCCAAGTGATTTCTCGGGGTTGGGGACTCGTTGGTGGAGGACGTTTGAGAACTCCTTGACTTCCCGTCCTGACCCCTGGTTGTGACAACCAGAGCTGTCCCCAAACACTGTCACCTGTCTTACGAGGCAGAATCACCCCTCAGGGTGTGACGACAGTGAGTGTCCAGAAGCACAAGTGTGTGGTGGCTAGTCAGGAGAGCAGCCCAGTCATTAGTTTAGGATGGGAAGAGCCTGTGTGGGGATGCCTCACACTGCTCCCTGTGTGCCTTGGGAAAGAGGGGGGGGCAGTTACAGACACATGCTGCCACACCTGGGTCTCACTCTCGACATGCACAGTGTTCTCGCGGCTATGCCGCTGAGTTCACTTTACAGTAAGGAATACTGCAGGACAGACCTCCAGAGCAACACCCTGCTGAAGGTGCACACTCTGAAGGTGCTGCCAGACCCAGTGCTCAGGTGATGGTGGGAGTGCAGACCAGGGAAGCCACTGATTCAGTGCTGAGAGCGGTCCACCAGCCTCCATGGGTTGAAGCATTGAAGATCCTTTTGTGTAGACCAGAGCTCAGAGAGGGCAAACAATTCCCTCAAGGGTGTCCAGTCAACCCCTGCAGGCTCCTGGGCCTCCTGGGCCTTCTGGGTCTGCCCTTGATGCTCTGTGACCAGCCTCACTACTTAGTGTTCACCAGCCTGGCTGGCACCCAGGAACGGGGCAGGCTACAGGTGCTGGGGAGATATGCTGTACTCTTTACCCAGCAGTCCTGGGAGGGTCCAAGGCCTGGAGAGCCTGAGAAGGTCCTTGGCAGACAGGTGCCCCATGTTGCTTCACTCCACCTGACTCTTACTGTGTCTCCCCAGTATTCAAGTCTAAATGTCCCTTCTTGTGTTTGCTGGGTTGTCATTGTATATCCTGCAAAAGGACCTTCTGCAGAGAGTAGAAGAAATAGAAAATGCTTGGGCATGTTGTGTTGTAGGTTTTGACCATTAATTTCATTGAACAACCTGAACTCTGAAGTTTCAGCTGCTCAGAAATTGGAAACTTTGTTACAGAGTTTAGTTGGTACTCAGTAGCTTTTAGATTTTGTTGAGTATGAAAACAGACACCTGTCAACCCTAACACTCAGAAAGCCGGGGCTGAGTCTAACAAGGCCAGCTTGGGTTACTTAGACCTTGTCTCAAACAGTCAGAAGGTCTCAAGGTTCTGGATTTTAGGAATGTTTGACCCACATGAATAATAGTAGTGATAACATTAGTGAGGAGGGCAGTGATAACATCCAGAATACCTACTGTGTGCCCAGCATGAAGGGTGGGAGGATAGAGATAGCATCCAGAGTACCTACTGCATGTCCAGCTTGTATGGTAGGACAGTAATAGTATCTAGAGCACCTACTGTGTGCCCGGCATGGATGGTGGGAGGACAGTAATAGCATCCAGAGCACCTACTGTGTGCCAGGCATGGATGGTGGGAGGACAGTAATAGCATCCAGAGCACCTACTGTGTGCCAGGCATGGATGGTGGGAGGACAGTAATAGCATCCAGAGGACCTACTGTGTGCCCAGCATGGATGGTGGGACTGCACTTGGCTGGCACCGTGACCCTGCTGCTCTCTCTCCTGAGCACACCCTGAGCACCCTCCCTAGACACTACTTGTGTATTTCAGGATCGAAGGCCATAAAGCCAGGAAGCAAATCTAGAAGTCAGGAGTTTGACTTCCCCACTCGTCCATCTGTTTATGTAAATGATGCGGGATCTCAGGTGACACAGACTGGACTCCAGCTCACTGTGTAACTGAGAGTAATGCTGGACTAAGGTGCCTCCTGCTTCCATCTTCTGAGACGAGCCACAGTTCATATGTGTGCACCTTCACACCTGCCTTATGCAGTGTCCTGGAGCCTGCATGGCACTCTACCATCAACAGCACATCCCCAGCCCCAGTGTTCTTTAGGATAGTGGGAGGGTTAGGAGAGCAGACACAGGCCCTGCATAGAGCAGGCTTCCTGCAGAGAACACCATTCTCTTCAGCAGCAGCACCAGCAGCAGCGAGTCCTGAGGTCTCAGGCGATGAGGACTTCCCTCCCACGCACTGTCCATGTATGATATTTAACTCATCCCTAGTTGAACGTGATGGCAGGTTGATGGTCCTGCCACATGTTAGTCATCAGATCAAGCCTCCAAGGTAGGCTAGCCTCAGAGTACAGATGGGGAAACTGAGGCTGCTTCTACTAACTGCCCTCCCCTCCCAGGCTGGACTTTGGCAGAGCTACATGTGATCCCAGCCTGTCCAGAGGCTTTCCCTGTGCCCTAAACCCCCAAGCCTCATGAACCACAGCCTGGGCCCAGGTCCTTGTAATTACCATGTGGCCTTGTGGGAAAGAAGTAAGCTGAGAATGCTGGCTGGGGAAAGGCCAGAGTGGCCAACACCAAGACAAGCAAGGGTGGGCATGGTGATGGGAGCAGCCATTCCCAAGAGGAGTGCCTGCCTCCAGGAGAAGCCCAGCCTAGTTTCCTGGTAGATGTCCCCTTTCCTGGGTGCTCCCAAGTCAGAGGGTGACCTGAATCTCCTCCGGGTATTCAGGGTGCAGCTGACAGCCACCACACCCCCTCCAATGAAGTGGCTCTGTTATCTGGAGGGGACAATAAGTCTCATGCAGTCTCACCCACTCAGCTCTGAGTCACAGAGGGGAAGGAGACAGGGACCAAGTGACTCAGGCCCTAGCCTCTGGCCTGAGGACTCAACTCTACATGCACAGGCCAGCCCCTCTGTGCTTTTCAGATGCAGATCATAGACTGGAGTGGGCTCAGTGGGGAGCATTTTCTCTGCATGGGCTGGTTCAGCCCCACCTTTGCAGAAATAGGCAAATGCTAAATGAGGTACCATTTAATGCATCAGGTTATAGTAGGTGCAGGCTGTGGGACTTGGGATAGAATTCAGCCTCCCTTTGGAAGTCTCATGGGGAAACTGAGGTCCAGAGCACAGAGTGGCCTGGGCTGTGAGCAGTACCCTGGGGTTTGTGCCCATTCTTCCTCACTGTGGGCTGCAGGGTGTTGTTCTGTCTGTTCCCAGACTGAAGGCCACTGTCCTCAGGACCCCTCAGGGCAAGTCTGTGTTTTCCTGAGGGTGGTGTTCTCCTGTGGGCCCCCAGACCCCCTGGAGTGAGATTGGAGGCAGCAGTCTCTGAGCCTGGCCCAGGTCAGGCCTTGCTTTAGTCCTGACTCTGGTGGATGTATTCAACCTCTCTGAGCCTCCTGGCCCTCATCTTCATTTGGTTATCCATCCTCACAGAGCATCCTCACAGAGCTTGAGGGAACTCACTGTGTGAACCAGACTGCCTGGAGCTCACGCCTGCCTACCTCTGTCTTCTGAGTGCTGGAGTTAAAGCATTTGAACCTTCAGGATCAGCCCACGAGTATCTTAAACTGGGTATCTAAAATCATGATGCTGCACCTTTGAAACCATATTACACATGTGTCCCCCACAAACATCATGATGAGCTCTGTGCCCTGTGTGTGTCCTTATGTAGTGACTCAGATGCCCCAGTATCTTCCACTCAGCCCTGCCGGTGAGAGCTACTGCACCCATTTCACATGGAGTAGAAGCTGAGGCCCAGAGAGGCCAAGTGATGCCCCAGGATCTGCAACAGAGCAGCCCTCCCATTGTGACCCCTTCCCATCCCTGCCTGGAACTGTTAGTCTGTCTTCTGCCTCTGTCATCTTCGTGGATGGTGAGCTAGCATGTATATCTCCACCCTCTCCCCGGCTGCTCGTGCAGAGCCTGTGGTCAGACACAACCCTAAGGTCATTTCACTCTTGAAGGCGCTGGCTGGCCTGGGGTGCCACATAGAGGGGACACAGAGGACTGGCTTCCAATGCTGGATCCTCCTGTCTCAGCCTCTAGCATGCTGGGATCAAGGGTGCGTACCCATATCCGGCGCCATGTCCGGCGCCAGCGAGGGCTTCTCATCTAGGAGCCCCAAGTGCATTCAGTTAGACAGAAAAGAACTCCATCTTATCTAACTACTCCATGTGTCAGAGTTGGTGACACATGTGTGACAGGAGCTATGTGTGTGCCACCAAGAGAAGCCCCATGTGTTTTCCTGGCACATTCCTATGAACTTAGACCTGCTCACCTGGTTGGTGCATCCTGGTCCCACTTGGTCCTTATGAGTTGGATACACTGTTGTTTTCTTTGTGTCTCCTTAAAGCCTCTGTTACAATTATACTACTCTGTGACAGGCCTCTGCAGATTGCTGGGGGACAGGGTTACTGTGGATTGCACAGTTTTAGTGCCAGGCTTCTCCACCTCTGCCTGGAGGCCAGCCCCTAATCTCTTGTTGCCTTGCAGAGGCTACCTGTGCATAGGGTCGTCCAGGAGGCCTGTGTGCTGCTGGCTCCTGCTTTGCTGAGGGGTGTGTCTGTCCTTATATCAGGTGTTGCTTCTAGGCTGCCGTGTGTGTGGTGTCCTCTCCTGACTGACCCATATACCCATCTTGCCCCATGTTCACCTGGGCTGCTGCTCTGCTGTCTGGACCTCACCTGTGGGCAGACTCCTGTCTGTGCTTCAGTATGCTCACAAGTGGCTATCACTGCCACAGCCTGACCTCTGCACTGCCCTCAGAGCAGCTGCCATCTTCAGATGCACTCCCCAAATGTGACCGGTCTGCTGGCTCAGAGTCCCACTGCTAGTACGAGCTAGTCACAGAAAACTGTCTGCCTAACTTGGGACACAAAGTGCTACCATTGTAAAACATGATGTCTTGTTCCCCAGGGCCAGCCCACAGGAAGCACACACTGAATGCTGGGTGTGTGACCTAAGTGGCATTTCAGAGAGAGTGGGCCGGGAGGCAGCACTTGCTGACAGGCAAACCCTGGGTTGAGCTGTGTCTTCTGAGTCAGTCACACATGCACGGCTTCACACCAGATGCCTTTCCACAGGCACAGGAGAGCCTCATGCTGACCACGTGGTGTATGGCAGTAATGTCCTTTTTTAGGCAGGGTTTTATATAGTCCAGGCTAGACTTAAAATGACTGACTTCCAATTTTTGATCCTCAACCCTGGGAGAGCTGGGATCACAGGCTTGAACCACCACACCTCATACTTGACACCTCTCGATGGACTCAGTCAGAGGCTGTCTGTCATGATTCTGAACACTTTACTGTTGACTTCAGTAAGCCACGGTTAGATAACCCAGGTACTGTGGCTCATACTAGTCATCCCATACTTGGGAAACTGTAGCAGGGAGAGTCATCACGAGGTTTGGGCCAGCCTGGGCTACCCCATCTCAAGTCCCTCTCCCTGAAGACAGTGATGATGACAGTGGTTTTAGTGCAGTGCCCTGCACAGTGTGTGTGTGTGCGTGCATGTTTGTATATGTGGCCACAGTCAGCTTGTACACGGCAGCCTTACCACAGGCGCAGGAGGGATGTGAGGAGCTGCCACCATGGCTGCTGGTAGGCAGGCTGAGCCCTGTGACCACCACTGCGTTTGTGCCGCTGTTTGAGGGCACATTGATGTTTGAGTTCACTTTCCAGAGACAAAATAGGATATGTCAGGAGTCACATGTAATCACACGTAATGTCAGTGCTTGGGAAGCTGAAGCAGGAGGATTGCCATAATTAGAGGCCGTGCTGGGTTGCAGAGAGAAACCTCATGAGTGCTTGCTCTGTCAGCAACATTCTAAAACTGGATGGAGGTTAGCACAAGGGCGACCTCGAGGAAGCTGTTCTGAGCCATGTGTTCCAGAGAGGAAGTGTGTGTGCGGGAGTGTGTGTGTCTGTGTGTGACATGAGAGTGTGCCTGCATATGTGTGTGTGCATGTGTGTGTGAAGAGTGTGTGTGTGCCAGAGTGTGCTGAGTGTGTGCATGCACACATACAGGTGTGTGTCTGTGTGCACATGTGATGTGGGAGAGTGTGTTCTCGCACATGTGTGTGTGTGTGTATCCCAAATTGCTTGCAGTCAACAGAGATGGGTCATGATCAGGTGTACGGGACTCCAGTGCCCAGCCTCCACCCCCAGCTTCCTGCTGAGTGAGACAGGATCCTGTGTAGGAGGCCATGTGGTTGCAGGAAGCTGGGCTCCTGCAAGGTCATCCCAGCCCTTTCCTGTTTGTGCTGCCCTGGATAGAGTCCTTGGGGCTTCTCAGCACAGTGGCCCAGAGTGAGGCATTGCCACAGGCCTGGGCTGAGCTGCTAGGAGTTAAGCCAGACACTGGGCAGTCTTTCCTTGACAATCTGCATTGAACAGTGCAAAGGGTTTAGGAGCTACTAGCTTCAGACACCCCTGAGACCCGCAGGGGCCTTAGGCAAAAGTGATAGTAGTTCTGTCTGCGAGGCCCAGGTTAGATCCAAAATGTGTGTAAAAATATATGCCCATCGGACAAAGTAGTCCACAGCCAGGATTCTTGTGAGGGGGAATCTGGAGCTCAAGGGCACAAGTCCCCATCTCAAAGACAACAGAGTAAATCCAGCAAACTAATCTCCAAGTGCTCGTGGGTCTCTTAGACTCTGCTGGGTTAGCAAAGGAGGCAGCGCTCCATGTGTGTCTGTGAGTTTTATGAAGAATCAAACATCACGTCCTGGAATTCTGGCCACCCAAGCCTTCCTGTTGGGCTTTCTGAGAACCAGACAACACTTTGGTCTTGCCCTGTGGATTTGCCCCATGTCACACTATTCTGTTGGTATTTAGTCCTGGGTGCCGCCTGCACACCGATCCATAAGCTCTGGCCAGCTCCCCATGGTGCTGTGAAGTATCCCAGGGGAGCACTGTGCTGAGACAGATGTTGGGTTCTCGGAGCACATCTGACCTTTAGAGGCCTTCAGTGAAGCAGCTTGTAAACTCTCAAGGCTGCACCCAGAAGCTGGGGGAGGGGGCGGTGTGTAGGACAGGAAGCCACTGTGGACCTCATGTCTTCCGAATGTTCCCCAAGTTTAGTAGCAGTCTGGACCTAAACTGTTTTCCCTCCCTGCTGGCTCTCTTGGCGGCTCCCAGGTGCGGTGAGCTGGTGGTCTCTGATACTTAGGGTCACCTTCCCCAGGGAGAGTAGGGTGGTGAAGGGTGAGATGGCATTGCTGCCTGGTAGAGGGTCGTTGAGAGCTGCTTCCCTGGGGTCTGGGTTTGTGAACGGGCCTTTGCCCCCATCCATGTTACAGACGCAGCCCCAGGTACTACCAGGTACTCCCTCTGCTCACAGCTCCTTTTTTCTTGGGAGCCTCTTGATCTCTTGAGCGTAAGGAAATGCCAGCTTAGAAAGTACAGATAAGCCGGGTGGTGGTGGCACATGCCTTTAATCCCAGCACTTGGGAGGCAGAGGCAGGCGGGTTTCTGAGTTCAAGGCCAGCCTGGTCTACAGAGTGAGTTCCAGGACAGCCAGGGCTACACAGAGAAACCCTGTCTCGAAAAAAACAAAAAAAAAAAAAAAAAAAAAAAAAAAAAAAAAAAAGAAAGAAAGAAAGAAAGAAAGAAAGTACAGATAAATGGATTTGAGCCAAAATGTCACTTGCCTCTGTCCACCATGGATGCCTGGTCCTCAAACTGGCTGTTTCTCTCTGTACTCAGCACCAGCACTGCATCTCTTATGTAGCCCAGGCTGGTCTTGAGCTCACTGTGTAGCTGAGGATAGCCTGATCCTCCTTTGTCTTCTGTTCTCACTGAATCCTATTAGTGTGCATGGTGCAGCGCACAATAGGTGCACAGTAGTGACTGTCTTTCTGGGGCAGGTACTCTGACATAAGTGGTTCCCTCAGATCCCTCCGCCTTTGCTGCCCTCTTCCCTTCCCATGGCTCCTGAGCAGCTAGGGGATGAGCTGAGAGCGGGCGTGGGGGATGGGGGGACACAGCAACACTGAAGGACAAAGCTGAGTTTGGAAACTGACTTTTCCATTTCCTTAGCTGTGTGTCCTCCACTCATTGCAGAGCCACAACCTCTTCCACTAAATGGGACAAACCCACCTCATGGCACCTGCCAGGCAGCACTTGATTTGGACAGATATCCCTGCACAGATTCACTGACAGACTCTTCCCAGGCTCCAGGAGTCCCCAGGGCCTTTTTAAGTTGAGTGTGATGATGCCCAGAGGCGTCGGCAGCCATGTTTCTCAGAGGAGCTCAGGGAGATTAGGCAGAGGTAGGCCAGGGTCACACAGCTGGGTCTGGATGCAGGTGGTCTGCACCCTTTCTGTGCCTGGCACACATGTGGAAAACCTGATCATCACTCGATGCCTCATCACAGGGAAATATTGTGAGCTACCGGGTCAGAAGCTGTTTTAGGAGACGACGTCCCAGAATGCCGGGACTGCGGGGAGCATCTGAATGTTTCTTAATCTCTTTCTCCTGCTGTTTGTGGGTGCCAGTTGGCTCGCCTTGTTAGTGACTCTGCCCTTGGGCACAGTTATACTTGCCCTGCATCCTCACAGACATAACTGGCCCATGTGCAGAGCCCACTGTGTAAGCACGGGGCTGATGGGAGGATGTGGATCCTCCTGTAAGAAAGGAGAGCTGTGGACCACACCCCTGCCTCTCACTGTCCTGTGTGCTCAACCTCTGAGTAGAAGGTTCCAGAATAGAGGCTGACAGTTTATGACAGTCTTGTGGCTGCTACTTTGGGGTTTGTGGTGTACTGACAGTTTCTGAGGCTGATACTCCTGCAGAGTTCTCTCCCTTCTTTGGAGGAAAGCACAAAGCACACACATGCTCCTCCTCCTCCTCCTTCTCCTCCTCCTCCTCCTCTTTCTCTTTCTCTTCTTCTTCCTCCTCCTCCTCCTCCTCCTCCTGCATGAACATGAAAGGTCTTAGTATCTGTGCATACCCTCCACACACTGTTATTTTATCATTGCACATGTGAAGGGGCAAACGGGGCCGTGGTCTGAGTGTGGAGGTCAAAGAACCACTCTGTGAGGTCAGTTCTCTCCACGTCTCTGTGGGTCCCGAGATTTGAACTCAAGTTAGGCTTGTTGAGCAAGCGCCTTTACCTGCTGAGTTCTCTTGCTGGGCCACCTCTGTGTACTGCAAACCACCTTGAATTGATTTGCACCACAGCGTACTGTAAATGCAGTGGGAATAGTTAGTTGTTCCATGCTACTGTCCAGGTAAAACCAACATGAAGTCCACACACGTCAACACACAGGCAGTTTTCCCTCCAAGCTCAGGTGAACCTGTATACACAGAACCTGCAGGAGCTGAGTGCACACAGCACCCCGCACCCCAGGGGCCACAGAGGATGCTGTCTAGGTCAGGATGTGCACACAGCACCCCACACCCCAGGGGCCACAGTACTGTCTAGGTCAGGGCTATCCAGTATGGCACTCTCTGCTGACTCCAGGGGTTTCTGAGCCTTTGGCATATGACCAAGGCAAAGCCAAGTGAATTTTTACTTTATTCAGTTTGGCTGAATTTAAATCTCTTCTCAATCCCGTGGCAGGACTTTGGGTGCCTGTTCTGAGATGGATGGCCATCAGCTGGTCCATGGGAGTCAGTGAGCCTGTGTTCTTTGGAGAGTGCTTGGTGCCAGCTGTGGGTTGGCAGGCCTAGGAACACTTAGCATTTCAAGGGCCTCCTGGGGGCAGCCAGGTTGCCTCCAGCTTCTCTGGAAACTTCCAGTGCCCTCTCTGGATTGCTTGGTTTCTTCCCAGGGGCCTGGGAAGCGTCCTGGGCCTGAGCATCTTGTGGGGTCAGAGCAAGGTGAGACCCCCTTCTCCAGCTGAGCCTTACTGTACTGGCATGACTGGATTTCCAGAAAAAACTCCAACAAACAAACAAACTAAATGATAAAGGAGTGAGGATTCTCTGCATATGGAGGACTGAGATGCAGGCAGCCACTCTTTGCTCCTTCCTGCTGTGACACAAATGGCGGTCACTGCTGGTGTTCCAGGTCCTTCTGTCTGGCTGAAGCCTCCCAGCAGCCCCTGTGTACAGACGAGGGCAACCGAGACTCTGGTCTCAAAGGTCAGGGACTCTTCCATCTCTAGAGCATCTGAGACAGGACCAGGGAGGGGTGTCGAATGGGAGGTGATGCATGTGTGTCTGTGAAGCCTGCCTTCCCCAGCCCCTCCCATACCCCTCCCAGGCTGTGAGTGCCCCCTTGGCATGTTAGGTCTGTGAGGATACAGCCTGAACTCAAAACATGGTGTTTGGAGCTGAGTTGTGAATGCTCACAGACTGAGATGGGAAACGGGCTAAGTTAGTTCTTGGGTTAGCTGGCTAGAAAGGTCTTCTCTACTCAGTGGGGCTTCAAGACACGTGGAGGCACTGGTTGAGTGTTGGGTGGTGGAAGCCAGACATTATCCAACTACAGGGAGTGCCACACCTAGGCACATGGTAGCCTTTTGGAGCTCACGGTGCCCAGCCTGGGTGACCGTGCCTGGCATTCCCTGGGTAGTGACAGGCATGCTGTTGTAGTGTTTTCTTTTCCTGATGCCCAGGACTGAGAAGAAGGGAGAGGCTGGCAGGGACTCCCCATAGCAGCAAAGGTCTCTCCCTAAAGGCCATTGTCTGGTGCTTGGAAAGCCCCAAAGCCCCTCTGCCTCAGCCTTCCCTGACACAGCAATCTCCATTGCTCCACAGGACTGTCGGGGCTCGAGGACCAGTGCTTGGAAATGAGGGCGCCCAGGGGAGGTGAGTCTACACAGGGACCCCACTGTCCTGACACAGCCCCTTAATGCTTCATGTTCCCTGTCTCCAGCATGGGCGGGTAGGCGGGTAAGCGAGCGAACTTTCTGCACAGCTGTCTAGTTAAAATTCAGGAGCATCAAAGCCTCGTACACACTAGGAATACCAGCACACAGGACATTGCAGATGAACTGTGGGTTCTAGGGCAGCCTGGGCAGTGTTTGCTGAGTGCCTCCTGTGGGCACTATCCAATCTTCATGATGTTGGAATTGATTACCGTTATCCCTGCTCCCCTTGGCTGGAAGAAAATGTCTCTTGTCTACCTTGTGAGCCAGCAAGCTGCAGAGGTGGGATTTGAACCCAGTTCTGCAGAACATGTGCCTGCTGCCTTCACTGCTAGGACAGCAGTGGCTCCTCAGGCTACCCTCTGGCTCATCCCACCTGCTTAAGAGGAGCTGTTTTCTTCTGGAAAAGCGTGGCTTTGACCCTGGCTGTGCAGCTCTGAGCATTCTAGAATTAAAAAAGCACAGAATGCAGGCAGGACGCTTGCCAGACTTCAGATCTGAAACCTGTGAGTGATTTAATGGGGGCAAGCTTGCCGATCCATAACCTTTTCCTGTCCTGTGTTCCCTTTCCCTCCTAGGGTTACTATGTCAGTCACCAGCCACAGGCACACACACGCATGTGCACTCACACATGTGTGCACACTCACATGCATGCACATGTGCACTGTGCGCCCCCATTCTGTAAGTAGCCTACAGTTAAAGCATTCCCCCTATGCACAGCACCTTTTCACCCCAAAGGGCAGTGGTTCTCATTTCAGCCAGAGTGTGCTTGGCAGCTTCCAGGGTATCCTTGGCACAGCAGTCATTTTTAGTGGCAGAGCTTGGATCTCAGGTCCACAAGGCAAGCTTTATGGAGCACTAGAAAGCATTCTTCG
Source organism: Mastomys coucha (assembly GCF_008632895.1). NCBI lineage: Eukaryota > Metazoa > Chordata > Mammalia > Rodentia > Muridae > Mastomys > Mastomys coucha. The sequence continues at coordinate 105,272,173 of NW_022196905.1, forward strand.
ATATCTGAGTGGCCATGGCCTCTGCAGCCTGCTCTGTCCCCTAAATGTGCCTTGGAATCAGTTTTGCCTGTCACAGACCCAAAATTGAAGCAGAGAGCAGCGTTAGCAGGAGGAGGCAAGCAGTTTCTTTCCTGGGAGAGGCCCCACTGTGGTCTGATGCTCAGCTTGCTGGTTCTGGGCAAGAAATATCTGCCTTGGCAGGCACTTCTCAACCATGCAGCCCGTTAAGCCCAGTGGATTGTCCCAGGTTGTGGCAAAGATAGAAACTTGACTTGCCTAGAGAGAGCATCCACCAGGAGCCCTGACTATGGACACCCTGGCCTTGACACATTGGCCTCCATGTTTGAGGCTGCTTCCTCAAGGGTTGTCCTCTCACATGCCCTGCCCCTGTGGTGGCTAGCTCTGAGCCTACTCTCTTGATAATTTCAAGCCTCACGGTAAAACCTATTGTCTTGTCTCTTCTCACCTCGACAAACCCTCATGTGATTGTGAGACACTCGCAACCCCTGGCCACAGGGTTCTCTCTCGCAGGGTTTTCACAGTGACTGCGCCCTCGTCCAGGAACACCCTTCCCACCTGCTGTCTGAGTGCCGTCCTAATGCTCTTTAGACCTCAGCTTGGGGCTCAGTTGCAGCAGGCCTTTGCTGCCCTTCTCAGGGGACCTGTCACCTCCCAGTGTGAGCCCATAATGCTGGCAGGGTTAGAAGTGATAGCCGAGGGTAAATCTGGACCCACCCAGCTGATTCCAGCAAGAGGCGAAGGGGAAGGCAGTGATTCAGACTCAAAGACTGTGGGGGCAAGGCAGTCTGTACTGACCTTTAGTGATCTGGGCAGAGGCTGAGAGTAGCGAGCTTTGCTCTTCCTAGGAAGCCCCTGTCTGAAAAAGTCCTGCTGAGTTCCTAACCTCTGGTCAGCAAGGCCTTGGGAGGAGAGGTGTTACCTTTCCTATTCCAAGCAGTCCCCAGCCGCCTGGTCCTGAGCCTCCAGCCCTGCAGCCACTGTGGGCTGGAGCTGGGCCTTTGCTTCTCAGTCCCTTCCTTCCCCTGCAGCCCAGGAGCCCTCTCCCCACTCCTCTCCTGGGCTGGGAGCATCCTTCCCAACACCTTGCTGTGGTCTAATCCTGCTGTGCTAGCTCCCAGCTGGGACAACGTTTCCTCCCCTCTGGGTCCTTCCAGCAGCGCCAGCTCATTATCACACTAAGCATGTCCCCTGTGAGTTCCACACTTCTTCATGAGGACCTGTGCGCGGAGGCCGCTGTCCTGGCTGCCTAGTCATGGGCTTAGTGCATGGACTTAAGTGCTAACTTGATGAGCAATCCCAAGAGCAGGTGGAGGGGACGCAAAGCCCTGTGCCATGGGGATTGGGGAGAGTGCTAAAGGAGACCACCCCTGCCATGGGGCATGGGGGATGGGGGCCGCCCTGTCTGGATCCTGGCTTGGCTGCTTTCTTCTTGGGTAACTGTGGGCACCTCTCCTAGCCTCATTCCCTCCTCTGTGCCAAGTCCTGGTCATTCAGACACTCATTCTATCGTTATTAAACTGAGCAAAAATGAGCTTCCTTGTGCAGGGAGCTGAGAGCACAGCCCCTGTCCATGCTGCAGGAATCAGGACTGTGGGCTGTTCCCATGATGTTGCTTGCTTGCTTGCTTGCTTTTTCCAAGATAGGACCTCCTATATTTCAGGCTGGTCTCAAACTCCTGATCTTTTTGCCTTTACCTCCCGCATGCCAGATGTCACAACCATTAGCCACCATGCCTGGTTTATGTGGTCCTGGGGGTCAAACCCAGGGCTTTGCGCATGCTGGGTAGGCACTCTACCCACTGAGCTATATCCCCAGCTATAAGTGCACTTACCAGACCATAGTTATCTGATATAGCTGGTGAAAAATTAAACCAAGCTTGGGTTGGAGGGGCCACAGCCAGACTCAGGCTGTGACAGTTTTATTGAGAGCTATCAGACTTTGTATACCCCTATCAGAAACAGAATATAGTGGAAATTGCCAGGATCAATACAGTTGTAGTTGCCAGGATCCAATGATGTAAGCTATACAGGACACATAAGATTAATGACTGAGACCAATCAATAGTCCTGTCAGAGAACTTAGAATGGCCTGAATGCTGCACAACCTATGGGAGTGTGTCGATCTCTCAGGACCTAGAAGGCATATTGTGCCCCAGGAACCTTGGACTTGAACCTGAGAAACCCATGACACCATCACACATAGCTCTCAAGGCAGCCAGGTCAGGCACACTTCACAGCTCCCTGCTGCACCCACTCCTCCCCTTTTTTTTTTTTTTTTTTTTTTTTTTTAATACACGAAGGCTTGAACTTGGAATCCTCCTGCCTCAGCTTCCCAAGTAGCTTGTATACTTGTTTCTAATATTTTAATAATAATCACCATCACTGCCATCTGTTATCAAATAGCTAGCTCAGTCGCTGATAAGGAACCCGAGATGACCAAGGCCCCATATCCATGGTGGTGAGAGGGTTGAGTCTTGCTTGTCCACCTGAGGCTCTGAGGCCACCGTGGTCCCCTGCGGGGAGGGGAGAAGCACCAAGTAGGTACTTTCACCTACTTGACACCAAGCTTCCGGTCCCAGCATCCTGTTTGTGTCCCCATGGGCCTGCTGACACCGTCCCTTTCTCCACAGATGCATACCAGGTGGGCCTGCTGACCCGTCCATGAGGCGGGCCCCCTGGCTGGGCCTGCGACCCTGGCTGGGCATGCGCTTGTCGGTGCGTAAGGTGGTGCTGGCCGCCGGCTGTGCTCTGGCCCTGGTGCTCGCTGTAAAGCTTGGACAGCAAGTACTGGAGTGCCGGGCGGTGCTCGGAGGCACACGGAGTGCGCGGAGGATGCGGCCGGAGCAGGAGGAACTGGTGATGCTCGGCGCCGACCACGTGGAGTACCGCTACGGCAAGGCCATGCCGCTCATCTTCGTGGGCGGCGTGCCACGCAGCGGCACCACGCTCATGCGTGCAATGTTGGACGCGCACCCTGAGGTGCGCTGTGGGGAGGAGACGCGAATCATTCCTCGCGTGCTGGCCATGCGGCAGGCTTGGACCAAGTCCGGCCGCGAGAAGCTGCGGCTGGATGAGGCAGGGGTAACAGATGAGGTGCTGGACGCGGCCATGCAGGCCTTCATCCTGGAGGTGATCGCCAAGCATGGCGAGCCGGCACGTGTGCTGTGTAACAAGGACCCCTTCACACTTAAGTCATCCGTCTACCTGGCACGCCTGTTCCCCAACTCCAAATTCCTGCTAATGGTGCGTGATGGCCGGGCGTCCGTGCACTCCATGATCACGCGCAAGGTCACCATCGCAGGCTTTGACCTCAGCAGCTACCGAGACTGCCTCACCAAGTGGAACAAGGCCATCGAGGTGATGTACGCACAGTGCATGGAGGTGGGCAGGGACAAGTGCCTGCCCGTGTACTATGAGCAGTTGGTGCTGCACCCCCGGCGCTCACTCAAACGCATCCTGGACTTCCTGGGCATCGCCTGGAGTGACACAGTCCTGCACCACGAGGACCTCATTGGCAAGCCTGGGGGAGTCTCCTTGTCCAAGTGAGTGGGGCCCCACAGCTCCTCCCAGGCCCCAGGCGGCTGGTCAAGTCTGCCCTTCCTGAGCTGTGCTACCTTAGGCAAGTGTCTGTGCCTCTCTGAGCTTCAGCATCCTTCTGTGTGATGGGAAAAGAATTGGGAATTGGGTGTCTCCTCCCCTGTAGCCGGCTTGTGCTGTTGAAAAGCACAGACCCAGCCAGGCAGTGGTGGCGCACGCCTTTAATCCCAGCACTTGGGAGGCAGAGGCAGGTGGGTTTCTGA
>NW_022196905.1:105276082-105290073 GCF_008632895.1 Mastomys coucha
AAAAAAAAAAAAAAAAGAAAAGAAAGAAAAGCACAGACCTACATGGGAATCGTGCACTGCAGACAGAAGGCGAGGCACCTACAGGAAGCTGGCATCCATGGGAACTTCAGCCTCCACACTAGAATTTGATGTTTTCTTTTTTTCAAGGCCAAGCTACCCGTGTTAGTTGCAGATAAGACAAGTTATGTTTAAGGAAGCACAGGCAGAGCTAGCAGTATGGCTCAGTAAGTTAAGCCAGAAACTGAGTTTGATACCCAGAACCTTAATAAAAGTGGAAGGAGAGAAGTGACTCCACAAGGTTGACCTCTGACCTCCACACATGCACCATGGACCCACCTAGCCCTTACACATCATATGCACACACACATAATAAAAATAAATAAACAAATTGAAAATAAATCATGAATAAAAGAGGAGCTGGGGGATGGCCCAGTGGCTGTAATGTGCTCTCCGCTCGCCATGCAAGCATGGCAACTGAGTTCAGCATCTCCAGCACCCACATAAAAACCACATGTGGATGTCAAGGCCTGTCTTGTGAGTCCAGAGGGGCAGAAGTCAGATCCTGGCCAGCCTAAGTTAATACTTGTGAATACTTATGAATATACGTATGCACGCATACACACTCAGGCATGTGTACATACATGCATACACATGTGCACACACATACACATGCACATGGGTGTATACAAGTGAAGGAAGCTGGACTGCATCACTAGAGCACATGGCTCCTGACCACAGCCCTGCTTCTTCATACACGCAGCTTATGTGAGGCACAGCATCCTGGCTGCGCCCTCACAGCTGATGGAGAAGGGCTGTCCAGGGACCAGGGATGTCCATCCACCCCACTACCCCATAGCCTCCGAGCAGGGAGCATCCCCCAACCTGACAAGACTGTCCTCTCTCCGCAGGATTGAGCGGTCCACAGACCAGGTCATCAAACCAGTGAACTTGGAAGCTCTTTCCAAGTGGACTGGCCACATCCCTAGAGATGTGGTAAGGGATATGGCCCAGATTGCCCCCATGCTGGCACGGCTTGGCTATGACCCGTATGCGAATCCGCCCAACTACGGGAACCCCGACCCCATTGTCATCAACAACACACACCGGGTGAGTGTGTGCACACAGGAGTGTGAGCATAGGCTCCGGCAGGATGGGGGCTCCAGCCTTGGAGCTACTGACCATCGAGGGTTCTACCTAATAGAAATAATGCACACTTGCAGGTTTTCTCCTTTGGCTTGGACCAAAAGGAAGCTCAAGGCCCACAGGTGTCCTCTCACCCTGTGCCTGTCAGAGCAGATTTGTTTGTGTCTCGGGTCTTACTTCACTGCATTCCCTGTTTCCCTGGCTACTCGTGTTCACGTGTAGTCCTGTTTACCCTTTCCTTTCTGTCTCCTTGGCTGTGTGTGTGTGTGTGTGTGTGTGTGTGTGTGTGTGCATGCGTGCATGTGTGCGTGTAGAGCCCTTCAAGTCTTGCAAGCAAACATACATAAAGAATGGACACACTATTGTCCCCTAAGTTGTGTTGATTTTTTCAGACTAGGAACTGTTGAAATCACTGTTCTCTGTGGTGGAGATGGTTCTGGGCAGTGAGTGGCTCGGACACGGCATTTTGTAAGAACAGCTCACTAGCTCACGCTCAAGCCACCTTAGCGTCACCCAGCACCTTGAGTGGTTTGAGTAGTTGGCTTATTCAGTTAGAAACAGAAAGAGTCTAAGTGCGGTGTGGTGGCAGAGTTCTTGCCCAGCATGCATGAGGCTCAAAAGCAGAGCCCTCATAGTAACGAAAAGCCAGCCCTGGACATCCAGGAGCAGCCACACTGAGGTCCTCTCGTTTGTGTGTGTGTGTGTGTGTGTGTGTGTGTGTGTGTGTGCAGTTATGTGTGCCACGGGGACAGGTAAAGCTCCTAGGAAAAGTCAGATTCTTTTGTATAGAACAGGAATCCTAGTGGATGCTGCTGTCTGATCAATCAGATCAATTGTTTGAACCTTTTTACTTAAAATGAAACAGTGCCTAATTTTCTCCCAGAGAGCCAGAAACATCTCCTTCTTGGGTGTCTGGCCTTAGCCGTTGTTCAGTCCCTGTTGCAAAGGCTCACTGCTGAGGAAGTGCCATGTGGGAGTCAGTGGGCAGGCATGGGTGCTTGGTGCTGCTGGCCATCTGTCCCCCGTCGTGGGCCTGGGCCTTGGTAGCTCTGCCAGGAGAGTCACACTCATGAGATTGTTCCCATGTGGTTGGCTACTGTAGCTGCAAGCTGCAGGTGGCTGTGACACATGAGCTAGGCCACAGTCAGGGCGCTATCCACACCCTCAAGGTCTAAACTCTGCCTGACTTCTTTCTCTTCTCTGATTAAGCTGACTGGTTTTACACATCCTCCGGGTCTCACCCCTTATGTGGTTGCAGAAACCCAGGGTCACTCCCAACCACACCTTGTTGCCTCACTGCCTTCTTGCCACATCCCATGGCTTCACAAGGCTGTGGTGGTTCATGAGTACTGTTACCTGCAAATCATCTGTGCCCCTGTTGGGAATAGATGCTGCAGGAGAGCAAGAACTCCTGTCACCTGATTAACACTGTCCCATGAATGTAGAATAAGAAGCACTCAGTAAATGTTGCTGAAGGAAAATGGACGGATAGATGGATGGGTGGATGGACAGATGTGTAATAGATAGATGGACAGACTCATGGATTTGTGATGGATAGATGGAATGATGGCTAGATGGGTGGGTTGATAGGATACATAGATGAAAGGAGGGGTGTGGGCCAGAAATGTGTACCTAACAGGTAGGTGGAGGAACAGGTGGATGGGTGGTTGGATAGATGTATCAGTGATGACCTGGATTTTACTCCCTGCCATTTCTCCCACAGTGACACTTATGTTCTTTCCTAGGTCTTGAAAGGAGACTATAAAACGCCAGCCAATCTGAAAGGATATTTTCAGGTTAGAAAGTCAGAGTGGGGTTCTGCTCTTTGTTTCCCTGGTTGGGCCCCAGCTCAGAGTTGGTCCATAGCTGCTCTGCGTTGTTCTGGATGGGTGGGTGGGTGGGTGGGTGGATGAGTGGGTGGGTAGATGGGTGGATGGATGGATGGATAGATGGATGGGTGGGTGGGTAGGTGGGTGGATGGGTGGATGGATGGATGATGGATGGGCAGTGCAGTGGATGACACTTCCCTGTCATAAGCCTGGATAGTACTGGGTCAGGGATGTCTCTAGGTGACTCATCTAGCCACTGTCAATCTCAGCAGTCCTTTTCTTGAGGCTCTTGTCCTCTGGCTAGAAGGTATCTGGAGTCTGTGAGGACTTTTATGCTTCTAACTTAAATGCCATCCACTTAAGGTGACAATTGCCAAGCACACCCCCAGACACACTTTTCTTCTGTATCAGGAAATGAAAGCTGCAGGGCCACAGGGTGTGTGGCTAAGTGGCCACAAGCCACGTTTCCCTACACCTCCCACAGCCGGGCCCACCATACTGAGATATCCCTGAGGGGCCGTCTGTGCAATGTCAGGATCAGTAGAGCCTTTACCATCTGACAGTATAGGCTTTGCTCTGTCAGAATTATGCTCCTTTTGGGGCTGAGATACTATCCTTCAAATGGTGGGATGATCCTGAGATGAGTCACCTTGTGTGCCTGTTTGGTTTTGTGTGTATAATGCTGTGTGTTTGCACATATGTTTACATGTTCACAAGGAGGCCAGATGCAAACATCAGGCATCTTCCTTGATCTCCACACACATACCTTTTCCACCTTATATTGTGAGACAGAGTCTCTCAGTGAATCTAGGGTTCACCGATTGGGCTGCACCAGCTGGCCAGCAAGCCCCAGGCATCCTCCGGCCTCTACCTTCCCAGCTGTGTGCCTCCTTAATCCCTTGTCTAGGTGTTGCTGGGATCTGAACTTAAGTTCTTAGGCTTGCATGGCAAGCACTTCAGCTGAGCTGCCTCCCCAGCCTGCATTTCATTCACTTTAGAAAAATAAAGTGTGGGACCAGCCCATGGAAGTTGCCATTATAATGGTCAGGTTATCAGTGTCTGAGTTCAGGGACAGCGGCTTTTTGCCGTTGCATTTTTTGGCCCGCTGTGTACATTTTTTGTGCTGATTGTGCTTCTGTGGCATGCCCTGCTGTCCTGGGATTTCCCTGTCTGCTGGATGAGGTGCTGACCCTGGGTGAGGACGACCACGTTGTGTTTACTGATATGCCTAGCCTAACTGGCTCAGATGCTTGCTTCCCATGAGTTCTGGATGTCCTGTGTGGAGACCAAAAACAAACACTAAACATGTTCTCTTAGATCACAGCTTTAAGGCCAGGGCTGGCACTGGGGGTGGGGACCTGGGAGTGTGGGAACAGATGGGTACAAACAAAATATGGCCCTGTCACCTAGGAGCTCCTAGGGACACAGCTACAGCTGCATGTCTTGACACAGTGCCTCCTAGAAGGGAAAAGCAACCCCCTCACCCACACTTGGCTTTCCCCGTCTCCCCGCAGGTGAACCAGAACAGCTCCTCCTCACACCTGGGAAGTTCCTGATTTCCAGGTGAGCTTTCCTGCCTCCACATGGAGGCTGGCCCTAGCCGAAGCACCCGCCCTTTAAACCTTCTCTTGGGTATGTCCACTAAGGTGTTGGACAGACCCAACCCCATCTCGTTTCCATGGTGACTGGCTAGGGAGCTATTTATAGAGTGGAGGCTCACTCTGGGCTCTGGATTGGGGGTGGAGGGGGTTAGAAGGGATCAATGCTAGACCAAAGCAAAAGGAGGTTTCTCATGCTGGGAAGGAGCTGGAGGACTGTGGAGATAAGAGATACCTGGTACAGCCTGTCACACCCGCTCAGATAAGCAGCTGCAGTCTTGGCTCAGGGCAGCCAGTGTTCTCAGTGGTTATCATTGTCGGGCTCCCCTAAGAGTGTGTGAGGTGTTCAGCCAGATGCTGCTGTGCACATAAGAGACAAGAGACTCCCAGCTCCATCCCTACAGAGAGCCCCATAGCCTTCTGTGTCACACAGCGGGAGGTTGGCTTCCTCCAGTCCGTGTGCAGCCTTGGCTCTGTCCGAGTGATTTTCTGTGCCTGTTTCACTAAGAGGTAGGGAAAGGCATTTTGAGCTGGGATGTCCACACTGTGACTGTCAGGACTTCCTCAGTGGCTGTGCCCATGGCTTTACTCCAGAGAAAAGAGTGCACCCCACTCCCGACCCCCCCCCTCACATCTCCCCTCGACTGCTTCCCTCACCTTCTGCCCTTCTGCTAGGATCCCAGACCAGCCTACAGTCAGTGCTAGCCTGATTGGCCATTTAAATGAGATGCCACATACAGGGTTCACTAGCCAGCCCAGTGTGGATTGGCCTGGAACAGGTATATCAATACCCCTTTTCTCTGAAACCCATTGTGTTGAACACATCACTTTTTGGAGGGTTGGGACTGTTGAAGCCAAGACTTCATGCAGTGACCCTCTGGCCTTGCACATGCAGGCAGATCTACCAAGGAACTGTATTCCCACCCCCTTTGACATTGAGATGGGAAGATAGGACCTCACTGAGCTGCCCAGTGTGGCCTTCAGCTCACTCTGTAGCCGTGACAGCCCTCAGAGAAGGGAATCATTGAGGCCAGGTTAAAATGTAGGTGAGAACTCAAGAGCCAGTTTTAAATATAGATTCTCCCTGGCCATCTAGGGTGTGTGTGTACACGTGTGTACGTACTGTGCACTCCTAAGAACAGGGACCCGTGTCTTCTTTTGGCCTCTGTGGGCACCTGCACCCACATGTACAGATACACTAAAAATAAGCTAGGTCCCATGTGGTCAAGCACACCTTTAATCCCTCAGGAGGCAGAGTGGGCTGGATCTCTGTGAGTTCTAGGCCAGCCCAGTCTATATATGGAGTTCTCGTACAGTTAGTGTTATGCAACAAGACCCTGACTCAAAAATGAAAATAAAATAAACAATCAGAAACTCTCTTGTTTCTCTCCAGCATTGCCGGCGCTGACAGCACCTCCCCCTTCTCAGTCTCTGCAGGGCTCAGATGCCTGAGTCCTCAACCTGCACATGGATGCTGGACTAACCCAAGCACATGGCTCTCAGTCATGCGGGGGCCTGCCGGGGTGGAGCATTCATACATCTCAGACGAAGCGGACTTGGAATCTCTGCTCCAGGGCAGCACCACGGAGGGAGAGACTACTTCAGCTTCAGAAACTTGGGGATTTTCTATTTTTTTTTTCCTTCTTGGGAACTTTTTTAAAAAGAATTGAATTTGCTATCTTCCCTAATGGACAGGCTCCTTGGTGACCTCATCTCCTGGACAAGACCTGTGACCCGTGCCTCTCCTTGACTGGATGCTGAACTCAAAGGATCTATTTAAGAGTTTAATATATGGGCTCTCCTCTCTGTAGTCCTACTCAGTTTCACAGAGAAAAGAAAATTATTTGAATAAAGTAGACAGGCTGCTGTCTGTGCCTTACTTCACACAAGTGGATAGGTTTCTTCTCTTCCCTCACAAGTGGGAACTGGTGATGCTGGAGAACATGCTGCTGCTGCTGCGGGCACCACTGGGCTCCCATCATCCACACAGTAAAGGAAAAAGTGAGGCTCACAGGTAGAGTCCAGAAGGATCAATGTGGGGGTAAAGTTTGTGTGCACGTGGGTAATTCTCTCCACAAGGATGAATGAATGCCAACAGGGACTAGCAGTCAGAGGCTGCTAGTTGGAGATGGAGCAAGCTGACTTGACAGATCATATCCATCAGCCCCTCTGAAGAGGATGACTCCGCCCTCTGGAGGGTGTGACCTGGGGCTCCCTCCTTACATGTTTTTGCAGACCTTCTAGACACTTCTCTCAGGGGAAATGTACCAGTGTCTCAAAGGTGATCTCTCTGGAGCCGCCAAAGACCTATTTTCTTTGAGCCGTGAGCCTGCTGAGTGGTCCCTAGATGCTCCGTAACCAGCTGGGCCAAGAACAACTTCCTAAGGGCTGAGAAACACCCATACCTTGCCTGATTTCTTGGGAGCAGCTGTGAGACTTAGGGAGGCCATGGGTTGCAGCGTCCTGGGGGTATGGATTTTGGAGGCAGGCTGACTTTTGTAATCGCTCCCATACCTGACATAAGCAAGGGCAGTTTTACGTTGGCCTGTAGTTCCCATCATGGCAGGACACATGTGACAGACTTCAGGTCACAGTGGGTGGTGAAGCTGAGAAGGAAGTCCCAGGGCCCAGCTGGTTGTCCCTTTCCTGTCCTCTTGAGTCTGACCCTCCAGCTGTGGGATGCCGCTGCCCACATGCAGGGCTAGTCTTTTTCTTTGAGCTTGCCCACCTGTGTCTGAAAAAGCCCCTGCAGTCATCCAGAGCTCTGCTTAGTCAATCTCCCAGGTGCCTCTGCATCCAGCCTCATGCAATTACTAAGAAAGACCAAGGGTGACAGGGCCGATGCTCCTATTCAGCAGCACATGACTCTTCCAACTAGTGAGAGGTAGCCAGGCCTCTGAGGTGCACTGACACTAACCTGCAGGAGGGAGTTCATTCTGTTTTACCATGCATAGGTAATCAGACTCGGCATCAAGCACCTTTGCCTATGGCTTCTGAGATATTTCTGTTCATTCAGCGACATCCTCAGTTTGCCTGGTGTGCTTCCTTCCACGGGACCCTGGCCCTGCTGCCACCAGGCATTCCTGGCCTCTGTGCATATTTGCATACACATCCATGGAGCCTGCCCCCTGTAGCCTCCGCTGGCGCTTACAGGATCAGCCAAGTGTGACTAATACCTGAGAAAACTGTTGACTGCTTGGCCTGCTTCTAGTCAGCTGAGCCAAGCATGGTGCACCATAGTAAGCTGGGAGCCAGGTTAGATAATCTGAAACCCCATCTTGAAATTTTTTTAATCTTTTTTTAATATTTAATCCTTTGTGGGCTCAGTCATGTGTGGGATACACACAACTGCATATGGCTTTACATGGGTGCACAGGTTCCAAATTCATGTCCTTCATACAAGAGAGTCTAGCAACGGTTTCCAGTGTCCTACTGTATGAGGCATTGAAAGTCATGGAGAGGAGATTCAAAGTACACAGGCGGGGGTGAGTTCAACCCCTGGGATCCTTGTAAAGCTAGAAGAAGAGGGTCAGCTCATCTTGTCTCTCCACCCTGCTATCCTCTGATCTCCACACACATTAGAAGAGATGGGCATAAGGGAGCTTCCATGCGTCCTCCTCAGAGTGCACATCCTTGTGGCTGATGTCCAGGAGGAGTCACAGCTGTGACTGCATTTGCCCCTGGACCCAAGACACTGGTTACAGAGTTTTTATCAACTGCTACTGGCCTGCCTGTGCTGTCAGCTCCTCCAAATAGCTTAGTAATTTCCATCTTAGAAAGCTGGTGAAGGGGTCTGAGGGTAAGATTCCTTCCTGGGGGAGGTGTGAACAGTATCATTAGATCCTGACAAGCCAGGATCCCACTGTAGTTCACCCTGGGAACTAAAGCTAAAGAAGACCTTACAGAGCATGGGGGAGGGGCTGCTGGCAGAAGTGTGAGTGCCTCAGAGCAGACACAGTGGGAAATCCTCACATGTATGGATAGTAACTTCACTTAGTCTTTCCTACCTTTATCCAGCCCCTCCTTGGGACCCCAGGCCAGGTACAGTTAGGACAAAATCTCAGACAGTGTTTGGGAGGGGCCCAGTGACTTCCCACTCTGAGGGAATGTTCATGGTCAACAAGCCCAGGTGTGGTGAACATCTATGAGTGGACACAATTGGTCTCTTGCAGATGGCTGCACTTTGGCTTGGAGAACATCACCTCACAATAGACACTTGCCACAAAGCATGGTGATGTTCATCCCAGGAACCCACATGGTGGAAGAGGAGAACCAACGAACTCCTTCAAGTTGACTTCTGACATCTGCATGCATGCTGTGGCATGCACTGCTCTCTCTCTCTCTCGCTCTCTCTCTCTCTCTCTCTCTCTCTCTCTCTCTCTCTCTCACACACACACACACACACACACACACACTAGTGCATGCAAGCACATGTGAACACAAAAAGCGCAGAGGGTAGAGGTAGGGGGATGGAGGGAGAGAACAAGAGAATAAATATAAAAGTTAAAACTCTCAAAGATGGGTGTGATGCACATCTGCAATCCTAATACTCAGAGAGTATTAGGCAAGAAGATCACAAGTTCAAGGCCAGCCTTGGTTACATGGTGAGCCTCTGTCTCAAACGGCATGGCAAACTAGGACTGTTGGTTCATGACTTTAATCCCTGCACTCCGGGGCAGGGGACCTCTGAATCTGAGACCAGCCTGGACTGCAGAGTGGGACTCCAATTTCAAGTTAAAAAATAAAATTATATATATGTGTGTGTGTGTGTGTGTGTGTGTGTGTGTGTGTGTGTGTGTGTGTGTGTGTGTGTGTGTATGTGTGTGTGTGTATGTATGTGTATATATATATATATTTTTTTTCTTGAGCTAATAGTCTTGGGGCTCAGTGATAGAGTACTTACCTAGTATGCATCAGGTCCTGCCCCTAGCATACACACCAAGTCTTCCTGGGCTACTGCAAAGATGACTAGGGAGATGCAATGGTTAATTTTAACTTGCCAAAAACTAAAGTATCGAGCCTCCCTTGCAGAACTGTCCTGGTTGCCTTGGTTGACATGGGAAGACCAACCTTGATTGTGGATGGCACCTTCTGGTAGCCGTCTTGATAAAGAGAGAAAAGAAAATCATCTGCCTTTTGCTCTCATGGCCTCCCCCTCACCACCATGTTGATTGACATCAGAACCAGTCTGGGCTTCCATTGTGGACTGACCAGCAGCTCTCCAGGAGCCTTCCAGAGTGTTTGAAGAAGATGAGAGGGCAGAGGTACCAGCCACAGGGCCTGGGCAACTGCTGGGTGGTTGGGTCTCAGGTGTGAGACGGTGGTGGTTATTATTTTAACATAAGCTGACAGAATAAGTGCTTTTGCTGTATCTATTCATCCTGTTGGCTCCACTCCTCTGGAAAACCCAGACTAATACAATGAGTAAGAGGCCCACTCTGTAAGTGTGAGGACCTGAGTTTGAATCCCTAGCCCTCCCAAATCTGAGCATAGGTGCATGTGCCTGTAGTCCCAGCCCTGGGCAGTGGTGGTGCTGGTGACAGTGACAGTGACATGTGGATCTTGAGAACTTAGTGGCTAGCCAGTCCCACTGACAAGTGAACTTCAGATTCAATGAGAACTTACCTCAAGGCAATAATATGGAGAGTATGCATGCACATGGTCATTTGCACCCACACATCTATGCATGCATCATACACACACACACACACACCATATAACACAGTAATAACCCCTCTGTCTTAGTTAGGGTTTTACTGCTGTGAACAGACACCATGACCATGGCAAGTCTTATAAAGAACAAAAGAAAAACATTTAATTATGGCTGTCTTGCCGGGTGGTGGTGGCGCATGCCTTTAATCCCAGCACTTGGGAGGCAGAGGCAGGTGGATTTCTGAGTTTGAGGCCAGCCTGGTCTACAGAATGAGTTCCAAGACAGCTAGGGCTACACAGAGAAACCCTGTCTCGAAAAACCAAAAAAAAAAAAAAAAAAAAAAAAAAAAAAAAAAAAAAAAAAAAAAAAAAAAAATTATGGTTGTCTTACAGGTTCAGAGGTTCAGTCCATTATCATTAAGCTGGGAGCATGGCAGCATCTAGGCAGGCATGGTGCTGGAGGAGCTGAGAGTTTGAGATCTTTGATCTGAAGGCTGCTAGCAGAATACTGGCTTCTAGGCAACTAGGATGAGGATCTTAGAGCCCACACCCATAGTGACACACCTACTCCATGGTCACACCCACTCCAACAAGGCAACACCTACTCCAACAGGGCCACACCTTCTGATAGTGCTACTCCCAGGGCTAAGCAAGTACAAACCATCATACCCTCTTCCACCTGGGGGCAATGGCTCACATCTTTGATCCTAGCACTCAGGAGGCAGAGGCAGGGAATCTCTGTTGAGTTGATGCCACTCTTATGTACATAGCAAGCTCTAAGCCAGCCAGGGGACAACAAAAGTCCCTTCCTGTATGTATCCAGGAGGATCATGGCTGGGCAGCAGAAACCACTCAGTCCCTATGCCTCCCACTGGGTTGTATGCAGAGAGCTCAGAGCTACCATGTGGCACCTTTGGTTTGAGAGCTACTGAGTCAAGCTCGGTGGCACTCCAGGCAGGCACTGACAGCCCTGCTTTCCAGAGACTTCCTCATTCCTAGCCAGAATGCCTGGAGGCTTCCTGAACATCCAGTAGGTGGTCTCTACACCCATAGTGGAGCTTCCTTTCCACACAATCAGACTGCCCATACTGTCCAGGCTTCCCTGAACAGATGTTTCAGACATGACTGGTAATTTTCAAAATGAGCTTGCAGTCTTCCGCTTCAGTTTGTCTGGAATTCTCGCTCTGTGAAGAGATGGAAGAACACACAGAGGGGCTAGGGGAGAGTCACTTATAGAAGACCACGCAGACAGACATAGGACATCCCTTCAGACACAGTCATCATAAGAAATGCACTGTGTAGGCAGAAACCTCAGGTTTTCCTCTGGCACTGCCTACTAGTTTGTTGAGCTAGGTTCTCTCATTGGCCTGGCACTGGCCAAGGAGGCTAGGCCAGCTGGTAAGCAAGACTCAGGGATTCAGCTGTCTCTGCCTACCCAGGGCTAGGTTTGAACGTGCCTGCCTTCAGCTCACTCTGTAGACCAGGCTGGCCTCTATCTGGCTCAGAGAACTGGGACTAACGCTGTGTCTCACCACACCTGACTTAGGTCCCCAGGCTTTGAGGTAAGCCTACCCATCAAGCTACTTCCCCAGCACACCTGTGTGCTTTTAAGTTTTTCTCTAAATATTTTTATTTTTGTATGCACAGCTGTTTTGCCCACATGCGTGCCTGCGGACCACACGTGTGCCTGGTGCTCAGGGAGGCAGAGGAAGGCATCAGAGCTGCCTCTGGAACTGGACTTACAGACAGTTGTAAGCCACTGTATGGGTGCTGGGAACCGAATCCAGGTCCTCTGCAAGAGAAACAAGTGCTTCTAACTGCTGAGCCATGTCTCCGGCCCATTCACCCCCCTACACACCCCCCACACACCCCGTATGTGCCTCTGAGAGTCCTGGCTTTGTGGATCTCATCAGGCAGCCCAGCTTACTCTGTAGTGCAGGGCCTACTGAGAGACAAACCTCTCGCACAGAGCATTTTAAGGGAAACCGGGTTTGCTGATCTCAGCCCATCTGGGTTTCCAATGCTGCCAAGTTCAGTACATCTTGTCTATTTTTGTAACAGACTTCAGAATAGGAACGGGACATGTGCCACGGCATAATGTCACCATCCTAAGAAAAAGTACATGTGCTAGACTTTAAATATATCAGCTTTAAAATTGCCACCTAAGGATTGTTTCTATGGTACCAGCCTATTTAAAGTTGTAACTGAGCCAGGCTTCCCACACCCCACAGAAACTGCACAGGGAGTGGTCAGGAGCACCCACTGTGAGGTGGCAATGGAGGTGATCTCTTTATCTTAGATAAGACAGTGGATATCTTGAAGCTGATGTCTTGCATTGCTGGGGGGGTCAGGCCTGGTTCTGTTCTTCAACTTGGTGCCCGCTACAAGCATTTGCCCTCTTCCATGGGTGGGAGGTTGGGGCTTGGGGGGATGAACCATGAGTGTCCGAGGGCCCTGCCATACTCCTGATGAGCCTTGTTGCTTACAACCCCCATCTAAGACAGCTACAAGTGTGAGGACCTCCCTGGGAATCTAGACATGGACCTGGATGTCCCCGAGTCCTGAAGCTAGCATTTGAACTGAGAAGTTTTGGGGTGGGGGTTGGTTCGAGATAAGGCTTTAGGCAACAGGTTGTGTAGTCCTAGTTGTCCTGGAACTCACCCTGTAGACCAGTAGATCTGCCTGCCCTTACCTGCTGAGTGCTGGGATTAAAGTGTGCACCACCATCATCTGGCCTTGAAATGAGAAATCTTGATTAAAAGGACATAATGCTGACCTTTTGAGGTTGGGGGGCTTTCCATGTAGAGTGAAGTCATTGGCTTAAGTTCCAGGGTCTCATATCCATCCGATCTCCTGTCACTTCTCGAAAAGAAAGGAAGAAAGAAGGAAAGAAGGAAGGAAGAAAAGAAAGAAAGAAAGAAAGAAAGAAAGAAAGAAAGAAAGAAAGAAAGAAGGAAGGAAAGAAGGAAAGAAAGAAAAGAAGGAAGGAAGGGAAAAATTAGCTGTGATGGCTATAGCTTTTCTTGGTTGTCAACTTGATTGTATCTAGAATGAACTACAGGAGCTGGAGAGATGGCTCAGCGGGTAAGAGCACTGACTGCTCTTCCGAAGGTCGTGAGTTCGAATCCCAGCAACCACATGGTGGCTCATGACTACCCATAATGAGATCTGACGCCCTCTTCTGGTGAGTCTGAAGACAGCTACAGTGTACTTATGTATAATAATAAATAAATCTTTGGACCAGAGTAAGCAGGGTTGACTGCGAGCAGAGACTCACAATCATCTGTACAGCTACAGTATATTCATATACATAAAGTAAATAAATAAATCTTTATAATGAGAAATGGGGGGCATACCTATTATCCCCATCTTGAGGAAGACAACATGTCTTTGATCTGGAAGATACATGCTTTTGATCCAGATCTTGAGGTGGGATGACCCACGCTCTTAATCAGGATCAACATACATCTTCAGTCTGGGCCACACCTTCTACTGGAGGCCTATATAAGGACAAGGGAAGAAGGAAGTATTCATTCTTCTTTGTCTGCTTGCACTCACTTTACCAGCACATCCATTGGAGCCTACTTCTTGAGGATTCCAGCTTATACAGCAGACCAGCTGAGACACCCAGCCATGTGGTACTGAGCAGCTACTAGACTCTTTCCATTCACAGCTGGCCAACATTGCTGGGTTAGTTGGACTGCAGCATGTAAGTCATTCCAATAAATTCCATATCTATTATATATATATATATATATATATATATATA
>NW_022196905.1:105290083-105298853 GCF_008632895.1 Mastomys coucha
ATATATATATATATATATATATATATATATATATCCCTAATAGACTAGCCTTGGAAAATCTCTGCATCCTCACAAAGGTATAAAGACAGACCCCTGTTTCTTCCATGTGGGTTCCGAGTCCTCTACAGGAAGTCCCTGCCATTTTGTCTACTTCTGGTGCTGGAACCCTGAACTCTCTTTAGAGCCTCTACCATGCTACTCTCCGTCCGTCTGTCCATGGTGTAAATAGCTTTCCTAATGAACTTGTCATTACCCAGTGATCTGTTTTGGTATCTCTCTTAATACTCCCTGCAAACCCTTAGATCCAGCTCCTAGGAACTCAGTACATTTTTAAAGGACTAGCAAATGAATGAATGAATGAATGAGTGAGTGAGTGAGTGAGTAAATGAATGAATTTACCAGCCAGTTCTAAATGTCTAAGTGGCTTTAGTTGTTAACTTGATACAGTCATCTGAAAGGACAGTTTTGATGAATTATCCAGACCAGACTGGCCTGTGGACATATCTACTTGGAATGGTCTTGATAGTTCCTGTTGGGGTCTAAAAGTCCAAAACAACCCAAGAAGTCACAAGTGTCCAGCAAAGCACGATCTTCATTTTAATTAGAGAGCAAAACCTGACCCATCAAGGACAAAAGCACAGAGTCGGGATCTGGCTGGTTCTTCAGACATTCATCTTAGTAAATCTTGTACTCAGGCTGCTACTGATTGATCAGGGTCATAGAACAGACTCAGGAGCTCAAGTGCAGCCCCATGCCAGAATGTGACGGAGTTTTAAAGCCCAAAATCCACAAACATCTGGGCCAAGTGACAGTCAGAAACATTTGTTCTCTTGTGGTTAGGAACAATCATTATGCTTGGTGGAATGAAAAAAGAATGAGGAAATTGGCTAGCCAAATGAAGAGCTCCCCTAGACCCTGGAAACTTGACACTTAGGATCAAAATGAAGTCTGAAAACAAAATGGCAGTACTAAGGATAAATCTCATTTGTTTGACCCTAGCATTACTGGATGCGGGAAGACCCTACCCACTGTGAACGGCACCATAGCAAATGGTTCTGGGCTGTATAAACATGAGCCTGTGAAAAGCCGGAGCACTCAGCAAGCAGCATTCCTCCACGAATCCTGCCTTGAATTTCTGTCCAGATTTCCCTCAACAGACTCATTAGAGAGCAGACTCTGCCTCCAGGGCAGTGGTTCTCAACCTTCAGTGGTTCTGAACCCTTAGTTCAACCCTTTAATACAATTCCTCATGTTGTGGTGACCCCCAACTATAAACTTGTTTTTATTGCTATTTCCTAACTGTAATTTTTGCTACTGCTACAAATCATAATGTAAATATTTTTGGAGGTAGAGACTTGCCAAAGGGGTCATGACCTGAGCTGAGAACCACTACTCTAAGTGGGGCCATGCTTTTGTCTCCTCCCTTACGGGTTAATCCAGTGGGGGCAAATCAAGGAATTGCTTAAATGTACTCTTTTTTTTTTTTTTTTTTATAATTTTCACCAAAATGAGCCAAGTTCCTTGGTTGATTGAAGCTCTGATGCTTTCCCCACACAGCAAAATGTACTCTTCTCAAACCAATGTACATTCCCAGAACATCTACCCAGGATCTTCTGAGTTCTGACTCAGAAGGGTAAAACTATTCCTTTTTGTTTCTTTTTCCTCCTCCTCCTCTTCTTCCTCTCTCTCTCTCTAAACAAGATCTCATTATTTATCCATGGATGTCCTGGAAATCTACACCAGGTGTCACTGAGATCCAACCACCTCTGCCTCCCCCAGTGCTGGGATTAAAGGGTTGTGTCACTAGATTTCTTTTCCTTTCCTGTCTTTTCCACTTGGATTCTGGTCACAGCCTAAGTGTGAGGGTTTTTTTGTTTTGTTTTATCAAAGATGGCTAGCTTGCCAGATGTCCAGTATTTCATAGCCCCAACCCCACCCCATCTTGTGACATTCCTGTAGTATATGTCAAGCCCCAAATACCAGACATTTTTGAGACTTGCCCATCATAAGCTTCCTCTTTGTGGAGACTATGATGTGCCAATCACATCAGATTGACGTTGAGCTCCTACCAATGGAGTGAGTCACCAACAGCACCTGTGTCAGAACTGAATGGAAGTACCCTTGTAGCTTGCATATGCTTGCCTGCCAGCTTGGGGTCACTGCCTTGCTGCTTTACTTTCACTTTGTTCACACGCATGAATATTCTTTCCCAACACAAGTATGCTTTCAACTTCCCTGTCCTGGGATTCCTTGCTCATTCTCTGAAGGCCTCCTTCCCTGCTCGTGATTGACCTCCACACTGGCTCTCATTTCTCCTCTGGGCAGCTGTGAGTTACAGCTTGCCTGCCGACCCCCATCCCGTCCGAGTTCTCATTTGTATCAGTTCCTAGATGCTTCCATTCATGTGACTATAAGCCCCAAGAAGGGACTCTGATTTCACAGTAAGAGACTAACATATCTTCCTGCATGTTTTAATTAGGTTTTACTGTTGTATTGTAAAGACCCTGACCAAGAGCAATTTGGGAACGAAAGGATTTATTTGTCTTACAGATTACAGTCCAAGGCAGACATTTTAAAAAGAACTGAAGTAGAAGCCACGGAGGAATGCTGTTTATTGGCTTGCTCCTGATGCTTACAGCACCTAGGACCACTTGAGCAGGGGTGGCCCCATCAATCATGAATCCAGCAAACGACCCCACAGTCTTCCCTACAGGCCATCCGATAGAAACACATTCCTTTTCCTAGATAACTCTAGTGTGTGTCAAGCTGACAGTGAAACACAAAAATAAATCCAACCAACGACAAAACCCACCAGCACACAGCATTTTAGTGTACTAGAGGAAACTAATGTGTTTCAGAACCAGAGATGGCATCAGACTATGTGTAAGATTTGTAAGATGTGTAAAGTGTGAGATGAAATATGCTCCTTCTTGTGGGCCAGTGGTGGCGCACGCCTTTAATCCCAGCACGTGGGAGGCAGAGGCAGGCCGATCTCTGAGTTCGAGGCCAGCCTGGTCTACACAGTGAGTTTCAGGACATTCAGGGCTACACAGAGAAACCCTGTCTCGAAAAACCAAAAACCAAAACCAAACCAACAAAAAACCCAACTCCCTTCTTTCTCAGCAACAGAGAAATAACTAGAGCAGAGAGGAAAACAATAGAGAGGAAAAAAAATACTTCGGTATTTCAGAAGAAAATGGGAACAGGAACTGGTAAAGAAAAACGGATTTCTTACAGCCTGTCCACAGCTGCCTAGAGAAAAGTACTTAGGTTCCTCTGCCTTTCCTGTTTACAGAGTTACAGAAAAGATAAAGCAAAAGCCAGGAAGCACGGACGCCGAATACTCCGCGAGGACCTCCCTCAGCCAAACTCTTTCTCTGGGGTTAGCCTTTCCTTTTCGCGACATGGGGTCCTGAGGACATTTTCATCTCTCAGGGTGCCCGTGACACTGGTTCAGACGGTCTGGGCTCGGCGGTTCTATCCGGGGATGGCTTTCTTGGGGTAACGCCTTCTCCGCCTTTGACAAACTAAGACTCCAGTGGCTGAAGACGGCTTGCCTTAGAATCAGACCGTCACTCGGCCTCGGTTCCCATGGGAACCGGAAGCAGCGCGAGGCGGGATCCCCAGCTCTTCCGGGACGCAGACACGCCCCCTCTAGCGTTTAGTCGCTACCGGGGCAACAGCGCGCCATTCCGCGTCTGATGGCGCACTTCCGGTGCGCCGGCAGGACCACATCCGGGTTTAGGCTGGCGGGTCCCTCGCAGGCTCTGGGACCTTGGGTGAAGGCTGTGTGGCTCGCGGGTGCTGAGCGAGGTGAGCAGGCGGCAGGGTGGCGTCCGGAGAGTGCAGGTTGAGGCTCCGCGGCGGCGGCCCTACGCCTTACGTGCGCTCGGGTCTCCGGCCCGGCCCGGCCCGCTGCGGGACCTGACCTGGGAGCGTCTCGACGCAGACACTGAATAACCAGCACCGGGCTCTCGTGAGCTGATCGTCTCCTGACCGCTGTGGGAGTTTTACTATCTCCTGTGCTAGGGAGGTGGCGGTCTTGTAAGCCCGTGGACCCAGGGCTTCCTGCTCCTTTGAGAACTCTGCACTCAACGTGCACTCGTAGCTTAACTTGAGTTTAACCGGTGCATAGTGAGGAGGAGTAAGGAGGTGTTGGTAACAGCGGAGCAGTTTTTCCGCTGTCTGTCACTGGTGCACCTGAACACGATGGTGTCACGTAGTGAGGAGGTTACTGTGCAGAGCACCGTGTCGGAACCTTTGTATGTGATATCCACACGCAGAGGGTTCATAGATGTGTGATTTAAACTTAGGCTGTGGTGTTAAGTGTTGCTGATTTTCACAATTATTTTGAAGGGTTCACGTCTCAGTTCTGATTGGTAATGTCGGTGAACCTGGAACCCGATCATGGGACAGAAGTAAAAGATGCTTTTTCTTCTTCCTTTTTTTCCCTTTTTCTTCCCTTTCCTCCCCGTTTTCTGTTTGTTGAGACATTATTTCTCTGTGTAACAGCTAGCTCTGACTCTCCTGGAACTTGCTTTGTAGATCAGGCTGGCTTTGAACTCAGCTCCACCTGTCACTGCCTCCCTACTGCTAGAGTCAAAGATGTGCATCACTATGCCTGGTGAGGGTGCTGTTCAGCCTTTGTTGTTGTTTAGTCTGTTTTGAGACCACGCTGGCTTTGAACTTGCATAGATGGACCTGCCTCTCTGCCTCCAAAGTGCTGGAAGGCTTTACTTTTCTAAAGTTTCATCTTAATCAGTGTGTACAACTTCTTCTGGAACAGAATGAATGCAGTTATGAGAGAGAGCTAAGTAGATACAAGAGTAGAACAGTTTCTTCCACACTCTCCAGGTGTGGCTGTAAAGTGGCATTTAGAAAGACTGCAACCTTCCAGGACTTTAGAAGCCATACAGGGACCTTAGAAACCTTTAGTCTTATGAAATAGTATTTCAGAAAATGCTTTGAAGTTTCCTTGGAACTGCTAATTGGCTAGATACAACTTTCCTGGAGAAGCAAAAAGACCAATCTGGTTGCTGAGATAATAACACTTAGAGCTGTTGCTTCCTTTCTGTGCCATATGGCCCTGCCCATCTGTGGCCCCACCCCACACACGCATGATGATTGACTCTGAAAAGGCATTGTGTGTTAGACCCCTGTGGATGGCTGGGTCTGACTTAATTCACTTGTTATGGAGCTGGTCATTTTATCTTGTGGTTTTTGTTTTGTTTTGTTTTGTTTTTTTGGTTTTTCAAGATACGGTTTCTCTATATAGCCCTGGCTGTCCTGGAACTCAGAAATCCGCCTGCCTCTGCCTCCCAAGAGCTGGGATTAAAGGCACATGCCACCACACTTGTCTTGTGTCTTATGGCTGCTTTATTGAGTTGTATTATGAGGCTGATAGCTTTTTGACTCTGGAGGATCTTCTGCTGGCCCTGGGTTCTCACAGTGCTATTCTTGTCCCCATCCTCTAGTGACTGGCTATGTCTCTGTCCCACTTGTACCGGGATGGGGAAGGCCACCTTGATGATGATGACGACGAGCGTGAGAACTTTGAGATCACCGACTGGGACCTCCAGAATGAGTTCAACCCCAACCGGCAGCGTCACTGGCAGACCAAGGAGGAGGCCACCTATGGGGTGTGGGCTGAGCGTGACTCGGATGAGGAGAGGCCCAGCTTTGGAGGCAAAAGGTACTGTCTGCTGGGCTGCATGCCCTGGCTCTAGAGGATTGGGAAGGCACCCCAGAACGGTTTTCTGCCCTTTCTTGCTGTGTGTTGTTGAGCTGGGGTAGTACTCTCCTCCTCCTCAGCAGTTACTGTGTGAGGGGGGCAGGGCTACATATGGAGAAGTGCTGATCCACCACAGGCATGGCATTGTGGGACCATGCTGTGTCTGGGAGCACTCACAGGGCACTAGAGAACAGGGAGGGCAGGGAAGGGTGCTGGGGAGAAGATGCTGTTGGCACAAATGAAGGTAGAAAAGTGAGTAGGTCCACAGGGGAGTGTGGTAGTACAACCTGGGCTACATAGTAAGATGCTGTCTCACAAGACAAGAAAAAAATGCTGTGTGTCCCCCACCTATGTGTCCACTACACTCAGAACTTTTTGATTAATTTTACTTAGGATTTTTTTTTTCCAAGACAGGTTTTTTTTGTGTAGCCCTGACTGTCCTGGAACTCATTCTGTAGACCAGGTTGGCCTCGAACTCAGAAATCCACCTGCCTCTGCCTCCCAAAATTGATCTGAGTTGTTCTGTGTTTTATACTTGAAATAGTATCTAAAAGAAATGTAGTGTGTCTGTTTTACAGGCATGGTAGATAAGTGTTCTCCCGCTGTAAAGGAAACACTAGGGTACAATAGTCTTTTCAGTTGTAAAAGGGGCCCAGGGCAGGTTGATGGCTCAGAGGTAATGGTTGTTGCCATACAAGCCTGGCTAGCTGAGTTCAGTCACCAGATTCCTATGTGAAAGGTAAAAGGAATGAGCCGCTCTGCAAATTGTCCACACACGGTGATAATGGCATTTTTGAAAATGTCAAAGGAAAGTAAGGTTATTATATCATACTTTGAATTTATAATCAACTCTACTGACAGTGGCAAATCTTTAGCTATAGTTTGAATTGAACAGACCCCATGAGTGTTAAATGTGGGCTGGAAAGGGGGCTCAGTAGTAATTAAGAGTGAAGATTGCTCTTGCAGACCTGAATGTGGCTCCCA
Source organism: Mastomys coucha (assembly GCF_008632895.1). Classification (NCBI taxonomy): domain Eukaryota; kingdom Metazoa; phylum Chordata; class Mammalia; order Rodentia; family Muridae; genus Mastomys; species Mastomys coucha. Next base: position 105,296,799 of record NW_022196905.1, read on the forward strand.
GCCAGTGCCCATGTTAGGCAGCTCACAAATGCCTATAATCCCATCTTCAGGTTCTCAACCACACAGAGCTAAAATATTTTTAAAATGTTAAATGTAAAATTATTGGAGGCCAGGTTTGAGTCCCTTTTGGCATTTGGATGTAAATCAACATATTATTGTTTTAAAGTGGATCCCAGGGGGGCCTCTCTCTCTAAGGAATTCTCTTGTGAGCAGCTTTTAGGACAGGGTGTTGCAGAAGCATTCTTTATAGATTTGGAGGTTCTGTGTCTGTCTGTAGGGCCCGAGACTATTCTGCACCCGTCAACTTCATCAGTGCGGGACTCAAGAAAGGGGCAGCGGAGGAAGCAGACTCAGAGGACTCTGATGCCGAAGAGAAGCCTGTTAAGCAGGAAGACTTTCCGAAGGATTTAGGACCAAAGAAGTTAAAAACGGTAGGTTCCACAGGGTAGTCTCCAGGTGGCACCCCTGGAGATCACCAGTGTAGTGGCTTCCTCCACAGGGAGAAGCCCAGTGAGCACCTGTGTGTGTACTGCCCCTTGGGTCCTGCAGTTTCTTTCCTCCTCCATGTCACTGATGTGGTTTTGGTCCAAATGCTGCTTTTCATAATGTAGTACAGCTGTAGGCTTGAGCTCCCTTGGATTGTTCTGGTCTTTTCTCTTACCCAAACTCATCTTGTCTTCTTTGCAGGGTGGCAATTTTAAGCCCAGCCAGAAAGGCTTTGCAGGAGGAACCAAGTCTTTTATGGACTTTGGCAGCTGGGAGAGACACACGAAAGGGATTGGGCAGAAGCTGCTGCAGAAGATGGGCTATGTCCCTGGACGGGGCTTGGGGAAGAACGCACAGGGTGAGTGTGGTAGAGGGGAAGCATGGGGAGGCTTGCCTTATCTGCCTCTTCCCTGGGAAGCTCGTCAAGTATGGGTGATGTCCTTGGTAGGTGACAGGTTCTGGGAAGGATGCTGAAGCTCAAAACCAAACAAAAATAGCTGTTAACTCTGCAGCTGGGTTTGGCAGCATGGTCCACTAGTACTCCCTGGCTGCTTGGCTTTCTCAGACTCCAGTTTCAATAAAGTGCTTGGTTAAGTTGGAAGGAAAGTGTTAGGGTCTAAAGTGGCTGCACACAGAGCTGTTTTAACCTGGCCCGTGTCTCTAAGGAAGTAACTACTAATATTTTAGAGTCAGACAATCTCACCTAGCACTCTAGATTTTGCCTGGCAGTAGTTTGGCTGCTTCATAGCTGTCTTTGCAGCAGAGTGTGTCTTTCTAAACACAGTGTCCTCAGCCTCCTGGGCCTGTCACCTGCCCTGCTGTGGTCATTCCTGTGAGCCTGCCCAGGCTGTTAGGTCAGCTCTGTAGTCCCTGCTTCTGTGGGTTTTCTTCTTAGTCTGCACCTCTGCATCGGGCAGGCCAGTGTACAGCACGGCATGGCACGGCACGGCACGGCGGCCTTCACTGACTGAAGATGTGCCTGAGCTGCTGGCTGACCAGAACCCATGTTGTTCCCCCATCCAGCCCCACTGAGAAACAGCCCTTGTGTACACTCTGTGAGCATACAGCCCTGTGTAGCTTACTACCTTGGCTCAGAGCCACAAGGAGCAAACACTTAGCCTTTTTGAGCATGATGGGTCCAATCAGAAGTGTTCTCTGTAATTCACACCCAAGGCCACCCACATTCGCCTCAGGTAGTGCTGAACATTGTGCTGGGAAGAACATGGTAGACCATCCCCGAAGTTTCAACAATGCTGAGTGAGGAGGAAGTGGAAGGAAAGCCTGGAGAGAGGAGCAGTCCTCATGAAAATGCTGTTCCTGTTTATTTCCAGGGCTTAGCCATGTTACACAAGTTAGCTGCGAGCCCCTTACCAGCCCACAGCTGTCCCGGAGCCATGAGCTTCCTGAGTTACTGTGCCTGCCATACAGGCTTCTGATGCCTGTGGTGGTCAGTGCAGTAGGGCGGAATCCTCAGATGAGGCCTCAGTTGCTGAGTCCTGAGGAGTGTGACAGTGTCCTGAGCACAGGGAAGGCACTCAGGTGGTGTGCTGTGAGTGTGACAGTGTCCTG
>NW_022196905.1:105299150-105323163 GCF_008632895.1 Mastomys coucha
TGCTGTGAGTGTGACAGTGTCCTGAGCACAGGGAAGGCACTCAGGTGGTGTGCTGTGAGTGTGACAGTATCCTGAGCACAGGGAAGGCACTCAGGTGGTGTGCTATTGGTAAGGAGCAGGAAGTGCTCTCTCCCTGGTGTCCTCACACAAGTGGCCAGATCTGAAAAGCGTATTGTCTTTCTCTTGCCCTTGTTCAGGTATCATCAACCCCATTGAAGCCAAACAGAGAAAAGGCAAGGGAGCTGTGGGGGCCTATGGCTCGGAGAGGACCACGCAGTCTCTGCAGGATTTCCCTGTGGCTGACTCAGAAGAGGAGGCTGAAGAGGTAATGATAGGGCCACTGTGTGGGCAGTGCATGGCCTGGGCCATTTCACACAGCTGCTGTGCATGGGCCTCACATGCTGATGGCCTCTGTGTTTCCCTGTACCCACTTATGTGGCAGGTCCTGATGGGGCTCACTGCTCACCTGATGCCATCATGGTGTCTTGGACTTAGGTGTGTGTGAGGTGGGCAGCTGTGAGACAGTGACAGGGTGTGGACTCAGATACTCAGGTGCATGTACTCTGACTGCAGGGTAGGCTCTGTCAGCTCAGAGATGGCCCAGGAGAGCAGGTGCCATGACTCCTAAAGAGCTGCAACTCCAGATACTTGAAAGAAAACAAATGACAGGTTAGGTCAGTGTGAGAATAAAATGGCAGCCATGAACCTGACCTGTAGGGTGGGTGCGTTCTCACGCGATACCCTCTGCTCACCATTCTTGTGGAACTCTGCCTGGTGGGACCAGTGTTTTCTAGTTCTCTATGCTATTTCTAAGTTCTGCAAGAGTCAGCGGAGAACCAGCAGAGCCTCTCCCTTCCCTTGAGTCCTGCCTTTGGCATCCACCTGTATTATACACAGATGTTATCGAGTAGTATTTGGTGGCTGCAGGCATGCTAAAGATCTTGACCCTGGCTGCTGTGCATCAGGCCCCTCCTGTTGTCATTGACTATATCCCTCTGCCTCAGGAGTTTCAGAAGGAGCTGAGCCAGTGGAGAAAAGACCCCAGCGGGAGCAAGAAGAAACCAAAGTACTCTTACAAGACCGTGGAGGAGCTAAAGGCCAAAGGCAGGATCAGCAAAAAGCTCACAGCACCCCAGAAGGAACTGTCTCAGGTCAAGGTATGAGGGCCTCACATCAGTCCCCTGTCCAACCTCTGAGTTCTTTGATAAGTAGGTTATGGGTGGGAGACTCTGTGTGTGTGTGTGTGTGTGTGTGTGTGTGTGTGTGTGTGTGTCTTTGTGTGTGTGTGTCTGTCTGTCTGTGTGTAAGCATGTGTGGGTGTGCCTATGCCCAGTGGATTCAGTAACACTTGTAATGTAAATACTCTGAGCACTGAGCTGGCCCCTCCCCATGCTGACTGTCTGTGGTAAGCATAGCTCCCCACCCAGGAGCCTCTGCACAGCCTACAGCTTCCTTTGGTTTGCTTTGGGTTTGGCATAGATCCATTTGTAGGTAGATTGTGCTGTTTGAGATGGAGAAGAGGGTTTCTGAGAGTGCAGTAAGCAGGTAGGGAAGGCCTGCTAATGGGTCAGGAGCGAGACCTCTCTCTCCTTTAAGGACTTGTGATATGTGGTTGACTGGCCCATAGGTGTTGGGCCTGTCATAGTTGTGCATGAACTGGGGTAGCTGGGATCTTGGGGAAGTCTGCCCTTTCTATGATGGGCACATGGTGGTGTTATCACTTTCCGAGTAGCTAGACAGCAGTGGTGGCAGCTGCCTGTCACCTGTTAGTGTAAGAGAGTGTGGATCTGACAGGTCAAGCTTGTCGTAGGCAGCTCTGTCCATTCACGGAGCTCTTGGCACCTGGTCTCTGTTAACTTTCCCCTGCTCAGTGGTGCTAACAGGTGGTAACCTGACTCTCTCCAAGGTGATTGACATGACAGGCCGGGAGCAGAAGGTGTATTACAGCTACAGCCAGATCAGCCACAAGCACAGTATACCCGATGAAGGGGTGCCGTTGTTGGCGCAGCTGCCTCCCACAGCTGGCAAGGATGCCAAGGTGCCAGGCTTTGCACTGCCTGAACTGGAGCATAACCTGCAGCTGCTCATTGAGCGCACGGAGCAGGAGATCATCCAGAGCGACCGGCAGCTGCAGTATGAGCGGGACATGGTGGTCAGCCTGTCGCACGAGCTCGAAAAGACAGCCGAGGTTCTCGCACATGAGGAGCGTGTCATCTCCAACCTCAGCAAGGTGCTGGCCCTGGTGGAGGAGTGTGAGCGACGCATGCAGCCCCATGGCACCGACCCCCTCACGCTGGATGAGTGTGCCCGCGTCTTTGAGACATTGCAGGACAAGTACTATGAGGAGTACCGCCTGGCGGACCGCGCAGACCTCGCTGTGGCCATTGTCTACCCGCTTGTGAAGGACTACTTCAAGGATTGGCACCCCCTCGAGGTGAGCTAGGGTGCAGCCTGCTCTTGGGCCAGGGTGTGGCTACTGAGATGGGAAGGCTGATGATGCTGGCATTCTGTAGGACGGCAGCTATGGCACCCAGATCATCTCCAAGTGGAAGAGCCTCCTGGAGAACGACCAGCTGCTGTCTCACAGCAGCCAGGACCTGTCCTCAGACGCCTTTCACAGGTACCAGGCAGGCCCCATCCCACTGTACTCTGTCACCTCCCCAGGGAGCAGGAATTGTGCTAAAGTCTGGGTGGCAGCCATTCTGGCCCTGTTGACTATGCTCTACCCTGGCTCTGCTTTGCATTTGGAGATGTGCCCACCTGTGTGTATGTGAGTGCCCCTAGTGTCCAGGAACTGGGCTCATCCTGACCGAGAGCAACTTTCACCCAGTCTGGAAAAGGCAGTGCTGGGGAACTAGTGAGAACCAAGAATGAGCCAGGCGTGGAGAGGACAGAGGTGTCTCAGGAGGAGACATTGAAGCTGTGACCCTGGGTGTGAACTGAGGCTCTTGATGGAAACGCAGCTGCTAACCCTGTGCTTATACTGTCTGCCACATGGGCCTGTAACAGCCCTGCTAGTGCGGGCTCCACTGAGGAGCCCAAGGCCGAGAGCCAAGACAACACAAGGGCCCCTGTGGGCACTGGCCTGAGGTTTCCTGCAGGGACCTGTGGGCTGGCACACTTTGAGCACTGTGAAGCCAGCTGTGTGGCTGAGCAGCTACCTTGCCTCCCACAGGCTCATGTGGGAGGTCTGGATGCCTTTTGTTCGGAATGTTGTTGCCCAGTGGCAGCCGAGGAACTGTGAGCCGATGGTGGACTTCCTGGACAGCTGGGCACACATCATCCCTGTGTGGATCCTGGACAATATCCTGGACCAGCTCATCTTCCCTAAGCTGCAGAAGGAGGTAGGGTGGAGCTCTGACAGTGTCTCTTACCTGTGCACAAGAGCCCTGAGGTTGAAGGACTCTCAGCATGGCTGGTGGCCTGCAGTGTTAGTTCTAGCCTTCTCTATAATACCCCCTTCCCTACCTCCCTCAAGTGGGAGTTGCCTTTTTCAGTGCCTTTATTGAATCTTGATCTGTGCTGAGGCTTGAGTTGGTGGCATGAATGTTTGATTTTTTTCTGTGGAGGGATCTAGAGTACAGGTCCTATTTACCTCCACAGTGGGTCTTCCCCCTCTTTTCCCCACATAGAGGACTGTGGCCCTTGGTCAGGACACATGGGCCTCCCCCTAAGGACAGTACTGTTGTGTCATAAACTGTCATCCACTCATCCTACAGGTGGACAACTGGAACCCCCTGACAGACACCGTCCCGATCCACTCGTGGATCCACCCCTGGCTGCCACTCATGCAGGCCCGTCTGGAGCCTCTCTACTCCCCTGTCCGCAGCAAACTGTCAAGCGCACTGCAAAAATGGCACCCCAGTGACGCCTCAGCTAAGCTCATCCTACAGCCCTGGAAAGAGGTCCTCACGCCTGGGTCCTGGGAGGCTTTCATGCTCAGGAACATCGTGCCCAAGCTGGGTAAGGACACAGGGACATGTGGGCCGAGTGCAGCTTACTCAGTGTCCACCATGAGGAGAGCAGAGGTGGATGGGACTGTAACCAGGACCTTCCTGGTGTTCCTTCACAGCTTGACCAAGATCTGCAGTCATGACTCTGAGCTCTCTGTGCCTTGTGGTTTTCTTGACAGGGCTAGTTTGGATGTCAGAACCAGAAAGCCTCTTTTTTTTTTTAAATCTAGTTAATGTATGTGAGAACACTGTAGCTGTCTTCAGAGACACCAGCAGAGGGCATCTGATCCCATTACAGTTGGTTGTGAGCCACCATGTGGTTGCTGGGAATTGAACTCAGGTCCTCTGGAAGAAGAGTCAGTGTTCTTAACCACTGAGCCGTCTCTCCAGCCCTGGCACTGGCCTCTTTTTTTGTTTGTTTGTTTTTGGTTTTTTGAGACAAGGTTTTTCCGTATAGCCCTGGCTGTCCTGGAACTCACTCTGTAGACCAGGCTGGCCTCAAACTCAGAAATCCGCCTGCCTCTGCCTCCCAAGTGCTGGGATTAAAGGCATGAGCCCCCACTGCCTGGTGGCACTGGCCTCTTAAGTGCTTGTGAATCATGGGAATTCATTGTGGGTAGAATGGAGGAACAGCCCAGAGACTAAAGAGTTTACCTTGTTGTCTCTCTTGCAGGCATGTGCTTGGGGGAGCTCGTCATCAACCCCCACCAGCAGCACATGGACGCCTTCTACTGGGTGATGGACTGGGAGGGCATGATCTCTGTTTCCAGCCTGGTGGGTTTGCTGGAGAAGCATTTCTTCCCCAAGTGGCTTCAGGTGAGATGTGTGGTCCAGGAGGGATGTAGGGTGGGGTGCCCACTGCTGTCCAGACCCAGTATCATCTCAGCTCCGCTCCTCAGAGAACCTGTTGGGGATGTGGAGAACAAAGCTTTAGCACATTTAGGCCACAGGCCGGCTCCAGATTCTACTGGCAACTGCTATGTACCGCACCTCCATGTGTCCTGTAATGTGGGCTGCTGGGAGGAGCGACGCTCAATACAGCAATGGCCCCTGGGGATACTCTGCCCTCACTGCTGTGGTCCAGTGTGTGCGGCTCAGTGTCCTATGTCCTTTGGCAGGTGCTGTGCTCCTGGCTCAGTAACAGTCCCAATTACGAGGAGATCACCAAGTGGTACCTGGGCTGGAAGTCCATGTTCTCAGACCAGGTGCTGGCACACCCTTCTGTCAAGGACAAGTTCAATGAAGCACTGGACATCATGAACAGGGCTGTGTCCTCCAATGTTGGTGAGTAGGTGTCTAACTTAGGCTGTCATTGCTGTGATTGACACCAGGACCAAGGCAACTCTTATAAAGGACAAGGTTCAGAGGTTCAGTCCTTTATCAAGGTGGAAGTATGGCAGCATCCAGGCAGGCATGGTGAGGGAGGAGCTGAGAGTTCTACATCTTGTTCTGAAGGCAAACAGAAGACTGACTTTCTCAGGCAGCTAGGAGGAAGGTTTTATAGCCTACAGTGACATACTTCCCCCAACAGGGCCACACCACTTAATAGTGCCACTCCCTGGGCCAAGCATATTCAAACCACCACAGTAGGTTTCCTGTTGGGGAGTCCTGGAGTCTGTTTCCTAAACAATGACATTGACTGTTTGTTTGTTTTTTCTTTTTTGGTTTTGTTTGTTTGTTTTTGGTCTTTTGGGAGGCCACTTTAAGTGTCAGTTCACTCTCTAGACAGTGTCCAGTGGACTTAGCTACTTATGAGGCCCCACCGTGTTGTCCTGTGATAGGCTGACAGGAGCTGAGTCTGGCTCTAGGGAGCCTTCCCACACTACTGTGCAGAAAGCACTTGATAGTTCTTCCCTTCTCTGAGTGATGCTCTGTGCCCTTGAAGCAGTATTAGTGCCTTCTTCACAGGCTACACCTCCAAGGGGTAAGCTCACGACCATGGCACTTAGCAGCTGGGTGTTTGTGAATCACTGTTCACTGTTGAGGCACAGGGCTGCTGCGTCATTCAGTCACAGCAGAGGCAAAGGCTGTTGCCACTTAGGTTGATGCACAGCACGGGCCTGGACTCTCCTGGCTGTTTCAGTTCTCCAAGAGGCTGTGTTTATGGAGGGCAACTTGGCTCCAGGGTGGGGGCTAGGAGGGGAACTGCTGCTTCCTGTACCTGTCCTCACTTCACTCTGCCCAGACCCTCTTCTCAGCACTGCTCTTCCCCTGTACGGCTCACAAGTTTGCATTTGGGTCACGCTGTGATCCTCCAGTCACATACTCTAGCTCCCCAAATGTATTTCTCATTTAAAGTTCTTAATTATATGTAATTTATGTATGTGCCTGGTGGACAGTATTGTACACACAAATGCAGTGCCAGGGATGGCCAAAAGAGGGTATAAGATCTCTTGGACCTGGAGTTGGGGGCCATCTGAAGTGGGTGCCTGGAATCAAACTGGATTCTCTGCAAACATAATACATACTCCTAACCCATGAGCCCCATTAAGCAAGGGATAGTAGAATGAGTGTAGACCATGTTAGACTACAAGTTGACCTCAGAAACGGGGACTTTAGGAGTCACATATGTGGGTTCATCCCTTGTCCACATGTCATCTGATAGAGAGGATCACTTCTGATGTTAGTTACTTAGCTCCCAGACCAATTTTGTGATACTGACCCCCCCAAGTATGCATTGATCATGTCACTGCCTGGGTCCTTAAGCCACAAGTCACACACAGCATGTCATCATGGTGCTCTGGTGTTGGTTCTGCATACCTGGGGTCTCCTCACAGTCCTCCCTTTTCTCAGGTGCCTACATGCAGCCAGGTGCGAGGGAGAACATTGCCTACCTCACCCACACGGAGCGCAGGAAGGACTTCCAGTACGAGGCCATGCAGGAGCGCCGGGAGGCTGAGAACATGGCACAGAGGGGCATCGGTGTGGCTGCCAGCTCTGTGCCCATGAACTTTAAGGACCTCATTGAGACCAAGGCAGAGGAGCACAACATCGTGTTCATGCCTGTCATTGGCAAGCGGCACGAGGGCAAGCAGCTCTACACCTTTGGCCGCATCGTCATCTACATTGACCGGGGTGTAGTGTTTGTGCAGGGCGAGAAGACTTGGGTGCCCACCTCCCTGCAGAGCCTCATCGACATGGCTAAGTAGACATCAGCCATACCAGACAGGTGTGAATAAACAGCACTGTGAACCAAGCTGATAAACAACATCTCTATTTGGGAGGCCAGGCCACCAGGGCAGGATGTGACTCAGTGTCCCCAGTTGGCCTGTATTCCTGGCCTGGCAAAGGATCTGGTATGGTGTGCACCGTGGTCCCTGGCCCAGATGGCAAGAACTTTCCTGCTACTCCAGCTGAGCAGTCTGTGGGTCTCCTGATGATCTCCAGGTCCTCACAGTTCTGGTAGTCTGGCTCTTCCCGGAATGCCCACAGGTCCTCAGGCAATCCTTCCAGCTTCAGGAGCGGGAACCAGTGGACAGATGTGTCATTAAAGGTATCGGTGTACCGGGGAGTCTGAGGCAGCGGGACCTCCTCCAGGCCTTTCAGAATCTGAGTGGAGAGGTCCAGACACAGGCATTAGGTATCCCCTACTCTTTGTTCACCTGGCCACCCCACTGCCCTTTTGAGAAATAAGGAATGGGGGTTTGTATTTCAGCACTTTTAAGTCCCACAGGCAGTGGGGATGCTGGGCTCATCCTGAGGGTGAAGGCCACGGGCAGAGTAGGAGAGGCACCAGCTGGTTGTGCTTAAAAACATGGATAGATAGTGTGGCTTTGCACCCTCACCCTGACCCGGCTATTCTGTCACACACCTTTGCAATGTAGGGGTAATTTTCCTGCAGAATCCTCGCCAACAACCTGCAAATAAAAACATACACAATTAGGAAGTATTTGTGTGTTTGTTTTCTTTTCAATAGGTAAAAACAAGTTCAGAAAGGTTGAGGGTTGTGCAAGAGGGCAGCACTGTGAAGCAGATCATGAGTGTCTGCACACATAAAGCATGGCTGCCCAAACACCTCTGCCCTCAAAAGAGGGATATTTGCTGATTTCTTAAGTGCTTTAAGCTGCACCCTTAAACCTTTTACCCAGTTCCTCATGGGGAAGATGGGTCTGGCATTCCTGATGGCTCACCTCTCCTCGAGGCCTTGGAAACTGTTCCCAATGATGACCACCCTGGACAGGGCATCTGCAGACCAGTTGCTCCACAGCAGATTGTTGTAGAGAGCTGTCCCACAGTGTGGCATGTAGAAGACAGTGGGCTGGCCCTGGACACTGTGCTTGCCTTCCTGTGGAATCAGCAGAATGGGTGCTAAGGAGTAGAGTGCAAAGCCTAGCTCTTGTGTGGCATGGCTACATTAGTAAGTGTAAGTAGGCTGACATCTCTAAGGGACTCAAGGACTTGTATCCAGAAGGAACCCATGCTGACTAAAGGAAGGTATTCCATGTGATGACTGTTCGTGTTCTACATTCTGGGTCTTCCATGCACCATGCATCATTGCAGATCCTCACCACAGCGGGACATAGTCATCTAAAGGCTGTCTGGCCATGCCTTGGTGTGTACCTCTCCCTGTAGCTTGTCAGGCACTAGCCCATGTTGGTGTCCTATGGCTGCCTCCATAGGAGCTGCCTGTGGTCTTGGACACAGCCCTTTGATGGCTCTCAGTGCACAGGCCAACCTTGCTGCTGTACTTGGTCCCTACAGGTTATAGGTGACCTCAGGCCTCACCTATATGCTCTTCTATGCAGAGAGCCAGCACTCAAAGGCTGGCCTGAAGTGAGTGTTGTAGGGTCTCAACCACTGCTCAAAGCAGCAGAATCATGAGGCTGAGACCATCCTGGGCCACAGAGACCCTAAAACATGGGGGAGGGGTAAAGGTCTTTGTCCCAACCAGCTCAGTCTAACCTGAGTGATTCCCAGAACTCATACAGAACCCAGACAGGACCCACAAGGTTCTACCCATGTGTGTGATTCTGTTTTTACTTTTTTTTTTATGAGTTTTTCCATATGCATGCCTGATACCTGCAGGGGCCAGAAGAGGGCACCAGGTCTTCTGGAAGTAGAGTTAGAGTTGACTGTGACCCTCCACATGAGAACCTTCTGCTGAAAGAGCAGTCAGTGCTTATAAGAGCTGAGCCATCTCTGGACTCAAAGGTTTTGCAATCCTAACACATTAATCCATGCTGCTGACTCAAGTTTTCACGGTATAACAGTCCAAAATGAAGTGACTACTGGGCTCTAGGAAGGTCAGCATGCCAGGGCCAGTGGGGTACCAAGTCACAGAAAGTCTGTCCACTAGCAGAGATGAGTGGTCTGGAGGAGATGAAAGCACCTACCTCATTCTCACTGAGGACAGTTACACCGAGGGAGGTGAGAACCGAAACCTCAGTCTGACTGAACAGAGGGTCATAGACCCAGCAGTGGCTTCTGGGGATCTGGAAGGGAAGAGGGCACTTCAGTTCTAGGCACATATGAACAATTTGCCAGAGATGGAAGAGGAAAACAAAGCTTACCTGGCACTTCTCCAGAAAGAGAAGCATAAAAGCAAGCTGAATCCGAGCAGTGGGGCAGGAGGCAAAGGTCCCAAGACCATAACACACACACTTCACATGGGAGGTGCTTGAGGCCATGGGCTCTCCCAACCCACCAGGTGATGAACCAAGGTGCAGCCTTCCGAGGGCTTCTGTTAACGGCTGCAGTTGCTCCAGCTGTTTCCTAAGGCACTCGGTGATGGTTTCTGAAAGATCATCCCCCAAATATGGTCACATCACATACTCTGATCCCTGGAGCCAAGAATGTGACAGAAGCCCAACAGCCCTCCACAGTGGAGTGAAGCTGCCTGATACCTGTGTCCAGGTCACTGGTGGTGGGATCCTGGACTCTATATCTCCAAACCTAAGACTGTGTTAAAAGATTTTCATCTAAAGCCATGTGTCTGAGATGTTCGTGCCCTTGGATGATGGCCTCTATAAAGGCAACTGAATGGCTAGGTTCAAAACCATTGCCCACATCATCTCCTAGCCTTCATTTAGAAAGAAGCTATTTGTCCTAACACTAAGCAAGCTGTTTCTGTTCACCGACATGGCAAAGCCATATTTGAACAGGTGCCCCAGGTGAGGAAAGGCTGTTCCAGAAACTAAGTCCTTGCTGGGAAGAGAACTCTTAAAAACTTTTGGACTATGGCTTGATGTTGCCTTTCATTTAACAACCTCAACTTAGTGAATGCAGCTTACAGGTGAGGCTCAACTGAGTGATTAAAACAGGAGTCTGTGATACAGTGTAAACATGGCCTGTCTATAAGGACATGCTGAACATACAGTATTGAGAACACATCTGCAAGGGGGAAGGTCGGCACCATAAAGGAAAAAGTGGGATCCATATACAATCTAGCCATCTTGATGACTGATAGCACTTACTGTCTTCTGTATGAGAGCCAAGCACTTCCCACCTTACTTAATGCTCACAAACTACACTTCAGGATATATACATGACCACCTCCACTGCAGTGGTCAGTGCTAAAGACACAGCTCTAAGGAAGTCAGCATCAGAACCAACCACAAGCAAGACTGAAGCAAAATGTCCTTGGATGGAGAATGTCCTTTGCCTACCTTCAGGCAGCAACCCCCCTTCCACTCCCACACCTCCCCTACTCACCCCTACTCACCCAGTGCTGAACTGCAGAAATCAGAGATCCGAAGGTCCTCCCTGTTGAGAAGACATGGCCTGCTCATCTCCGTTCTCTTTTGGGCCATCTTAGCCCTGACCATGACCCAGATGCATGGGGGATGGAGGACCCTCCAATGCAGAGCCAGCCCTTACTGAATGACATTCCTGGATGTAGGCTGCTGGGTTCTTTTCAAAAAGGACTTCCATCAAGAGGCCCTGGTTGCCAAGGGATAGTCTGGGTCTGTTCTGCCTCTTTGGCCTGGCAGAGATGCAATTCAAAAAACATTTGGAAGTCCTCAGACTTAGCCCTTCTGATGGGAGTGTCCTCTCAAGACTGGAGAGTGTTGGGGGTTGGGGGAGGATGAATGAGCTACTCAGCAGGAACTCAGTAGCTTTCCCACTAAATAACTCTGCAGGGAAGGTCAAAGAGAAAGGCCAAGGGTTGGGTCAGCTCTTTATTCAAGTCAGCTGGTTGGGGCAGAACAATCAATAACAGTGAAATTTAAATATGCCAGAGGCAATAACTGCCCCCAGGAGACCTACAATCTCCAAGGGAAAGGAGTGCCTGACACATTGAGGTACCTTGTATATTCTAGGTTATCCTGGGTCAGATTGTCTATGCTCTGGAGTAATGGCTACACCCGTGGAAGGGTGCTGGGAGAAGCAGGGCACTCTGGGAGATTCTGAAGCAGCCGAGGAAACAATGACTACCTGGTTTGTGCCTTGAGACTTCAGACCCCAGTTACCTTCATTTTACTAATCTTGAGACCTTAAGGTGCTACTTGCTTCTGTCCCTCCCCTCAGCTGCACCGCCAGTAATTTATGTTGAGAAATAACTTCTGGGTCACCACCACTGCGTCTTGAGTGTAACTTGCTCCCCTGGTCATAGCCCTTCTGACCCATCTGGAATGCTTCCACTATTTGTAACTTAGCCCTGCAAGACCACAACTAGAAAAGGCAAGAACACAGTATATGTTGGGCACTGTCTATGTGTGCTGTCAGAAGGTACAGACCAAGCTGTGGGGAGATGGGTGTATCATGGTAGAGTCTACAATAATGGTAGGTGGAAACATGAGGTTTGACATCACCAAGGCCTGGGTCTGAAACAATGATCTTTGTATGTCTCTTGGAGTACCCAGGATCCCAATGGGGCCGTGGAGTATGTAGGCTGCAAAAGTCTGCACACACAGCTGCTGCTCAGTAAACCATCGATGCAAATGTTGACCTCTGTGTTTGCTTCAACCTCGATTTACAATCTTGATAATAACCAATGCGGTGTGTGGCCCACACCTGTAATCCTAGCATTAGGAGAGACAAAGGCGGGATCTTCTCCAGTTCCAGGGCTGCTGGACTAGCCTAAAGTATACGATATGTTTGTAAGCTAGAGTACGAGATCCTGCCTTCAAATCCAGAACTGCTGATTTATAGAGTAAAGGATCTTGCCACCAAGACCGACATCTGAGTTTGATTATCCTAACCCATGCATCACTGGGCCTAACATGAACTGTACACCTCGCCCCTGGTGCTTACTAGGTGCCAGGGTGTGTTTTACAGTCACATCACACAATCCTCTGAGCATCCCTACGTGACGTTTAAACCTCCACCTCAAAGATGGCAGACGGGGGCACATAATGACAAGCTGTCGTAACCGCAGCGATGGGAATGGCAGCTTTACTGAGAGCTTGCTACAGTGCAACCCGAGGGGAACCCAGCCTTCCCCAGCGGGTTGGCACACCCACTTCCAGGTTAGGGAGACTGAGGCTGGAGTAGCCTCTCGGCGCTGCACTCACTCGGCCTCCCGCAGGCGGCGCAGCACCGCCTCGCCGTCCGCCTCCGGCTCGGCCTGGGACTCCTCGCCCCGCCGGGGCCGTCTTCCCGCTGCGCGCTTCCTCCGCGGAGCCACCGCGCTCCAGGGTTCCGGAGCTGCCACGACCGCCGCCATGCCACTGACGTCACCAGCGCGCGCCAGAGCGGCCGCCATGCTGGCGACGTCACAGGCTCGCGTCACAACGTACGTCATCGCCAAGCCCCCACAGGCGGGAGGTGGGTCCGCGCGTGATCGCGGGGCCTCTGGGCGCAGGTATCGGGTGCTGCCCCGCGGGCCGGACGGAGCCCAGGTTCCCGGTGGGCGGGCGGGCGTGAGACTCGTGCGATCGGGCCGTAGGGTTCCTGCTCCTGACCACCGAGGGACTTCCCTCCGTTCCCGCGCGCACCGGGACGGTCCTCCTGCAGTCCCCTCAGGGTGCCAGGGCCTCTTCAGATCCCTACACAATCTCTGACCTCATCGGGACCTTTGAGAACTAGGTGCAAGGTCCGCCGACCAGGCCTCTGGGAATGGGAGGGGTGGGCTCCAGGAACTGAGATGCCCTGCACAGGTGCCCTGTGCGCGCTGTAGAACGAGGTGTGTGTAGCTGAGGTGACAGATATTTAGGCCTTTTCGGGTTCGTGGGGGATGCCCCTCGGGCACTTCCTTCTTTCTAAGCGAGTTTACTTGCTTTTAAGAGAGGGTCTTATTTTGTAGCCATAGCTTGCCTGGAACTCAGCAATCTGCCTGTCTCTACTAACCAGGCGCTGGGATTAAAAGACCTGAGCTACCATGCCTAAGTGTTCCCTCCCTAAGAGACTTTAACGTCCTGTGTTTCCACAGATGGCAGATTGTGGCCAGCTTTGGGGACCATGTCCCCGAAGGAATTAACCAGAAAAATGGGATTAGGACTATATAGATGAAAATGACCAAAAAGTTGTCAAGGGAAAGGATCAAACCAATTTTGTGTTTCCTCCCAGTGTTATCCACATAGTGAAATAAGACTGTCAGGAGATTTAAGCCTCATAGATAGTAACTTTAATGCCTGTGCCACCTGTTTCTGGACAGTTCCCTCGGAGGAGTGAAGGATCAGAGTGAGTGAGGCCAAGGTTCTTTCTGGCAGAGTTTTCCATGCTACACTGAGTTCTCTTCCCCTGGTGGGAGTTTGAAACAAAGGGCACTCTGTCAAAGTTCTCTCTTACACTCTGAAGGGCTTCGCACATTCTGATTAGGCTCCCGAGTGCCAGTTCCTTAATTTAGGGACCATTTGATTTGTGTGGTTCCTTATTACCAGCACCTTCTACACTCGTTGTCTGGTTTCCCTTCTGCAAAGCTATTTTCTTCTGAAAAAAATGAAGGGTCTTTGAAATATCTGCTACCCTCTCTTTTTATTCTGAAACACAAGCTTTGAAGGTTGTTTTGAAATCAACTGTTTATTGAACCTTGTGGGTCACATGCATGGTCATGGGTTTCTGAGAGAATCGATTCTTTGTTCTTCCCCAGAGCTGAGATACTGGTGTGTGTGAACTGGAAACTTTGGGCCTTTTGAAGGAACTCACTGGATGGCTTTGAATTGTACACAAAGTCACAGATCCTATCAGAAACTGCCTCTGCCCATCCAGCATGCTTCTCCTTGCTGTGGAGCTCCCTGAGGGGAGTTGGAACAAGTCCCAGTGTAGACAGCTATAAGGATGCTCCTGAAAGCAGACCACAGGCTACTGAGTTAATGTAGTCCACCTCCGGTCCCTTTCCTCCTGGACTTCTCCGTGGTGCACAGATACTTCTGGAAATGTACCTGCCCAGAAGGGAAGCTGCCTTTTCATACTGACTGAAGAGTGAACAAGAGGCAGAAACCACCTGGCTGGACCACACCTGGCATCACTGGCCTGGGGATACCAGATGGGGACAGAGAAGCTCTTCTAGGAAGAATACCAGATGAAGAGGATGAAGCCATCTGGAGAGTAAATGGCCACCACCACTCCCCCAGAGACAAAGTCTGCAGCATGGTAAGTGTCCCGGCCTGCCTGAAGCTACTTCCAGGACCATTTGAGTAAACTGGAAGCCTCAGCCAGCTAGTCTTGCTGTTCTCCTTAGAGCAACCTCATTAAATGTGGAAGCCATTTTTCTCCAGAGCATATGTGTTTGAACCTTGCAAGTTTTGGGTTGGACATAGCCCAGTGGTAGAGTGTCCGCCTAGCATTCGATTCAGGCCCTGGGTTCAATCCCTAGTACAGCAAAAATAAGCAAAATGCAGAACACCTTGCCAGTTCCACCTCAGGCACTGCAGGTAGATGACTGGTTGCAACCAATCTTGATCGCCTGGGTGTGTCTGTGTTTGCAGAGAAGCAGCATGGCTGAAGTTGGGGTTTGGCCAGCCTGGGTCTTAAGGCTGTTGTGCAGTGTGTGCCTGAAACTTGGCTCCCTCATGTAGCTTTGTCCTTTTTCATAACCTGGTCCGGCAAATGCTTCTGAGAGGTGACAATGAAGGGGGTGGCTTGACTAGACTCAGCAGACCTAGCAATTGATTACACAAGCCATTCCAAATGATGCCTGAGGTATAGTGTATGTAGGGGGTGGGGGTGGTTTCAGAGTGTGGGAGGGGACCAGGGTGGCTTTAAGCAAGACTCAATGGGCTTTGAAAATTCACAAATGTTTTTGATCACCATGTAACCTGTGGCCAGTTGCACATTGAGCCTTGGAGCTTGTGGGATGATGTTGGGACAGGTGTCTGTTTGGCTTGGTCTGTGTGCTCTCAGAGTCTGAGTACAGCTGAAGCCCAGGCTCTGCGTAGTTCACCTTGTGTAGACAGGTAATGACTACCTCAGGGCTAGGTACCTACCTGGCTGAGAGGTAGCCCCAGAACTTGGGAGGGAGGCAAAGTCAGGAGGCAGTGCAGTTTGAGGTCAGCCTGGGCTACAGAGGGAGACCTGTCTTGGTCTTTAGAAAAGTACAGAAAGTGCTGGAAACTCAGAAGAAAGATTCCTTTACACTGAGGAATCTGGGAAGGTGGGAGAAAGCCAGATTAAGCTGCTGGTAAGGTTTGAGAGTTCAAGAGGAGTTTGGTGTTTTTCTGTCATCTTTCAAAGACTGCTGTCTTCCTGTTATGGATGAGCACATCTGTTGCAGGCCCTCCATACACATCTGCTAAGTGAGTCCACGAGTCATCAGAAGGGCTGCTTCCCACCAGCATGCTGGGGAGAAACCCAGGGGTTCACTTTGTTACTAGAGCTTAGAGACATAGCAGGAGAGCATGGTGGGCTGTGTGCTTGTGCTGCTAGAGGTGAGGATTTCAAGCAGCAGCCCTCGGTGGGTGATCTGTTTCCTGCAGGAGCCGCTGCCTTCTCTGGCAGATGGGCTGATGGCTGTAGTCCTGCATGTGCTGCACTGCCAGTGACTTTATCTGCTGCTGTGGCCGCTGGACTCTTTCCTGGCAGCCCTCCCAGAGCCAGGAACTAGAGAGAAAGTGTCACGAGCTGATCACTGTCACTAGCGGGGGACCCATGGCTTCGTTCTGTTCTCTTGCCAGGTGGAACTACTTTTTCCTGTACGATGGTTCCAAGGTAAAGGGAGAAGGGGACCCAACCAGAGCAGGCATCTGCTACTTCTACCCGCCCCAGGTAAGCAGGGGCTCCTGTGCAGAGCAGGCATCTGCTACTTCTACCCGCCCCAGGTAAGCAGGGGCTCCTGTGCAGAGCAGGCATCTGCTACTTCTATCCACCCCAGGTAAGCAGGGGCTCTTGTGCACATAGCCTCTTTTAAGACGTGTTAGGGATGAAACTCAGGGCCACGGGCATGCTCTGTTCTCTCCCTAGCCCTCTTTTTATTTGCTTATCTTTGAAGTTTTGAGACAGGTTCTCAGAGTTCTCAGCCTCTGTGGCAGCTGGGATGACAGGCCCAAGGCTATGCTCTTGTCTGGATCTCAAATTCCCAAACAGCTTAGGCCTCCTCTTGGCTCTCTTAGCCATAGGAGTTTCTTTGTCTGTGTCCTGCTCCCAAGTCTTTGATCAGCTAATTTTAAAAAACTTTTATTCAGGGGGCTGGATGATTATTCAGATGGCTCAGCAGTTAAGAGCACTGACTGCCCTTCCAGAGGTCCTGAGTTCAATCCCCAGCAAGCACATGGTGGCTCACAGCCATCTGTAACGGGATCAGATGCCCTCCTCTGGTGTGCTTGAGGAGAACAACAGTTTACTCATATGCATTAAATAAATAAATGTTTAAAAAAAAAACTATTTTTTTTTTAAAATAAGCTTTTATTCAAACAGAGAAGTAGGGACTATTACAAACTCTTACATGCCAGCCCTAGGATCATCAGCTGTGAACGCTGCAAATTCTGTGAGCCCTAAGATCTCTCTTATTTTCTTTTTCCCTAGAGAAGTTTAAAGCAAGTTCTAGACATTATGTCATTTCACCCACCCTGCATTTACTGTCAGGGTCACACCTGACAGGAGTGAGCCTGAGTGACAGCCCTTCTGTAGTGCTGGCAGGTGCTGCAGCTGGACTGGTCCTGGTGCTGGTTCCCACCCCGCCT
Source organism: Mastomys coucha (assembly GCF_008632895.1). Classification (NCBI taxonomy): domain Eukaryota; kingdom Metazoa; phylum Chordata; class Mammalia; order Rodentia; family Muridae; genus Mastomys; species Mastomys coucha. The sequence continues at coordinate 105,316,102 of NW_022196905.1, forward strand.
GGCTCCCTCAACCCCCTAGCCAGGAGCCCGACCACACCCACATAACCTGCTTGTTATCTGTGCTAAGTCCCGCTTAGACTCATATTCCCCACACACCAGCCACCCTGTCTTCCCCTGGTCTCCAGATCACTGAGCTGCCATGTTAGAATACCACACTCTGGGTTGGGACGGTCACCTCCCCGTGGTGACATCAAGTGACATCTGCTCACAGATTTCCTTTTACTTTCCATTGGTAGCGGGCTCTAGATCTCTGACAAGGCTCTCCGTCTATTCTGTGAGGCAGGATGCCATCAGGGATGGCAGCAGCTGCACTTCCTGTGACATCCTGTCCTGTGTGGCTGTGCCGTGGTCCAGGACATGTATGCAGCTGCCCATGTGGTGAAGCCCCAATTTGCCATCTGTGTTCAGTGTGGGATTCTTGAGCAGCTATCACCCAGCAGCCACTATGAAGGCTTGATTGACAGTCACCAGAGCTGTACCACATACTCTTCATGGCTGAGAGTTGGAAACAGTATTTTGCCCTATGACTCGGGTTGCTCTTGACTTGTGTTTTTACCTTATTTTATGCATATGAGTGTTTTGTCTACATGTATGTATGTGCCTAGAGTCCCTGGAGGGCAGATGAGGCCATCATCTCCTGGGATTAAATGCTTACAGATGGCTATGAGTCATTAGGTTGGTACTGGGAAGCAAACTCCAGTGTTCTCTGCAAGAGTAGCAAGTGCTCTGAACTGATGAGCCACCTCTCTAGTCCCTGCCCTTGAATGTTGGGTTTTCTTGTGGCAGCAGGATTACAGGTGTAGACCACCAAGCCCAGGTGTCACTGTTTATTATGATCCTTAAACATGTAACAACTGGGCCGAGTGTGACCGCCAACACCTTTAGTCCCAGCACTCGGGAGGTAGAGGCAAATGGATCCCTGATCTACATAATGTAAGTTCCAGGACAGCCAGGGCTACACAATATGACACTATCTTTGACAGCACCAAGAACAAATACACACATACACACACACACACACACACACACACATGAATGTAAAAGTAGCTTTTATTTTCCTCAAGGAATTGTCCTGGAGGCTTACTGTCTCTGTTTGCTAACCTAGGCCTAGTCCTGGAAGCTTCTATCCTCCGTAAAACCTTATCTAGGCCTAGACTGTTTTCAGCCTCTGAGACTTGCTGCTGACTAAGCTCACCCCTTCCTAGTTCTTTCTGAACTCTGGCTGGCTGATTCAATTCAGCTGTTCTGGCTCAAACTCTTCTCCCAGCAGACTAATTCAGTCTGGCTTCTTTCTCTCTGCCTCTGAATTGCTCTGCTTGGCCTGAAACTAACTCTAACGATTTGTTTTGATCTTCTGGCTTCTCCTCATTCTCTTGCTCACTTGGTCTTCACTCGTGTCTAGCTTGTTCTCTCTTCAGTCTTCTCTGTAAAACTCTCCCAATAAAACTGGCTCCTTCTCCCTCTCTCTGCTGCTCTACTCTCCCTCTCAGCCCTGCTGCACTGCTCTCCAAGAACCCCACTGTTTTCCTGTTCTGTACTCTCTTCCTCCTGTACTGTCTGTCTCTCCCTTAAGTAGCCCCTCTTTCCTCTCTTTTCTCGTGAGAGTTGGGCTTATCCCATTCTGTCAAATCTTTCTCTGATTCATCACTTTTTCTGCCACTCAATTAGACATCACTTCAAACATGAGTGCTTCCTTCTACAAACTAACGTTACCTTCATTGTTTGGGATTACAGGTGAGTACTGAGTGTGTCTGTATTCCAACCAGAGGGATTAAAGATGTGAGCTAAGGACCTGAGCTACACCCTAACTAGAAACAGGTTCATATATCCTGTGACATGTACACACACACACACACACACACACACAAACACACACACACACACACGGCCAGATGGCAAAGCAGAAACCTGAATTAAACTTCTGGAACCCGCAATGGAAGGGAAAATTAGCTTCCAAAAATGGTCCCCTGATCTGCACACAGGTGCTACGGTGCGTGCGCCCAGCTCACACATAAATACACACAGAGCTCACAGGTGAGTGCGCGCACGCGCGCGCACACACACACACACACACACACACACACACACACACACACACGAGTGCAGATGTAGAAGTCTGATAAAATGTTGTCTGCTTCTCCCACAGACCCTGATGGATCAGCAAGAACTGCTCTGTGGCCAGCTTGCTGGAGTCGTGCGCTGCCTGTGGGACCTTTCTGGCACCCCACCAATGCTCATCCGTCTGAGGAAACTCAAGTTTGCCATCAGGGCGGATGGGGACTACCTGTGGGTAAGTCTGGAGGCGGAGCTGGTATTGGAGCATTGCCGTGATAAGATGTGTTCCTCCCCCGAGTGCTGCTGCTCTGCAGACCTCAGTGTTCTCTGAATGCAGCTCTGGTACAAGGGAGACCACTGCCAGGGCCTCATGATATCACGTATGTGCTCTGGCCCTGAGCCACACTTAGCCTTCCCCAGTATACCTCAGATATGTCCTGCTCTGAACATGGTAGATTTCTTTGTATTGTTTTTACTTATGTTTACATGTGTCAGGTATATGTGTGCAGGTACATGTTCATGTATGTGCGAGTGTACATGTGTTTACATATGCATGTCTATGTATGTGGAGACTCTGTGTGTAGCATGCCTATTTTCCTTGATGAGCTGTGTTCTGTTTTGGCGGTATCTGTCCAGTGGGTCATCTTCTGTGGGTGGTGCCTGCCTTCTGTAGCCCCAGAAACTATTGCCTACTATTTTGGTCTTCAGTTTAAAAAGCAGCTGATTGGTTTTGCTTTTAGATTTGTGTCTGTAACCCTACCTGGGTTTCTGTGCATGGGTGGTATGGATGGAGGTCAAGGGTGATTTTTCCCTGTTTGATTACCCAGCATCCCCACACTGTTGCTGAGTTACTTAAGCACCTGCTTGGGTCCTAAGTTACTTGATCATGAGCATGAGTGGTCCAAGAAGCCCTGCCTGCCATGATATCTATAGTTCTGTGTGACTCTTAGGATAAACAGTGTCTCTCCTGAATTCAGTCCCATACCCAGTGGCTCTGGCTAGTTTGTGAGTGTGACTGGGAGTCCTGGGTTTGGAGAGCAATCCTGGGGTGGGGCAGCATCGCTCATTTAGAGCTGTCACGACTTATTACCTACTGCCCTCCATCCCTGTGGTGTCAGTAATGGCAGCCCAGTTTACTATGCAATGTCACAGCACGCCCTCAGCACAGGTGCAGCTCACAGGGCAGGTGCAGCTCACAGGACAGCTGCAGCTCACAGGGCAGGTGCAGCTCACGGGACAGCTGCAGCTCACAGGGCAGGTGCAGCTCACAGAGCAGGTGCAGCTCACAGGGGAGGTGCAGCTCACAGGGCAGCTGCAGCTCACAGCAGGCCTAGGCAGTCCCCAGGATCTGCAGTGCACATATGAGCTGAGCAAGGACTTGGAGGGAGCAGGAAGGAGCACTTGAGGTCAGCCCAGAACTGGGGGTGCTTGGGATCTGAGGTCTGCCTGGGTGCAATGGGCTGGGCTCAGGTGAAGAAGAGTTTTGAACTAATATCTCATGTCAGCACAGGCAGCAACAGGTTCCACCATGGCATCTTCAGGCATAGGTGTGCTGGCCTGTTCTCTGCTCCTACTGTTAATATCTGTGTTCTGTCACCCGCTATTTCCAACCTCCCTTAAGGAATTTTCTTGGCCCAGAATAGTGGCCATACCTTTAATCCCTGCACTTAGAAGGTAGAGACAGGTGGATGTCTGTAAGTTCCAGGACAGCCAGGGCTACATAGTTCAGTTCCCAGCACCCACATGGTGCCTCACAATCATCTGCAACTCCAGTTCCAGTGGATCTGATGCCCTCTTCTGGCTTCATCAAGTATTAGGCATGTACATGGTATACAGACATGCATGCAGACAAAATACCCTTCATTAAAAAAGATATGACACACACACATGCACAGTATAAATTTAAATTTAAGATCCTGGGCTGGCAATGACTAAGTGGGGAAGGGTGCTTGTCACCAAGCCTCATGACCTGAGTTTGACACCTAAAATCTGTACGGTGGAGAACCTACTCTTGGAAATTGTCCTCTGACCTCCACATGCATATTGTGACCTCCACCTTTCCAAAATCTAAAGAAATAAATCTAAGTCCTCTATAGAAATGTAGTAAATGTATATGTAGTGCTTATCTTTCTGAACCTTATTTTGCTTGCTATACTGATTTCCATCCATTCTGCAGATGCCATGGTTTCATTACGATTTATGGGTGCATTGTGTATCACCCCTGATCTTCTGCTTCTGCCTCCCAAGAGCTTGGATAATAGGCTTATACCACCACACCTGGTATCGCGTTCTAGCAACTCCTGTTGCTGTTCATTCATTCACTCAAGAGTGTGTGTGCACGTGTACGTGCGTGCATGTACATGTATGTGTATGGGCGCGCACTTGTGCATGTGTGTGCGTGCACCCATGCACATGCTATGATGGATCTGTATAGATAAGAGGACAGTTTGCTGGTGTTGGTTCTCGCTGTCCACCATGTAGATCTCCAGGATTGAACTCTCATCCTCTAGCTTGGCAGCTAGAGCTTGTACCCACTGAGCCATCTTGCCCACCAAGATGTGCAAGGAAGCTGCCTTCTTTGGGAGCTTTGTGGAAGCTTAGGTGGCTGCGGATGTGTTGGTTGTTGCAGGCCCCTCTGCTCTCTGACTGATCTCCAGGCTAACTTTCGTAGCAGTGCCATGTTGGTTTTCTGACGGTGCCTCTGCGCTGTGATTTGGCAAGTCTTCCTGTGACAAGATTATTTTTCTGAGTTCTGTGAGGAACGTTGTTTGAATTTTGACGGGGATTGTGTTGGCTGTGGACTGCTTCATGCCATTTGCTACTTTCGCACTGCAAGTGAGGTAGCCCTGAGCTTGATGGCCATCCTGTCTCGCTGTGCTCACAGGAATCTTCAGTTCCTCTGTGTTTTAGAATTTTCAAGAGTGGCAGTCTTCCTCCTCCTTAGTTAGGCTCCTCCTCCTTAGTTAGGCTCCTCCTCTTCCTTAGCTAGGCTCCTGCTCCTCCTTAGTTAGGCTCCTCCTCCTTAGTAAGGCCCCTCCTTCTCCTTAGCTAGGCTCCTCCTCCTACTTAGTTAGGCTCCTCCTCTTCCTTAGGCTCCTGCTCCTCCTTAGTTGTGCTCCTCCACTCTGGGAGTTTTGTTGCTGTTTATTTGTTTGTTTGTTTTCAAGCTATGAGGAAAGGGATTTTTCCTCCCCAATTTATTCTTCTAGCAAATTTTTTATTGATACACAGAAAAAATGATTCTTTCGTTGGTTGGTTTTGTGTCGCGCTCCCCCAGTGGGGATGTTTACCAACTCTAACGGTATCTGCTGGAGTCCGCAGGACTGCACGCATGGGTGTCTTGGCGTCTTCATTCTTTATTTTCTGTTACTGTCCCTTTTCTTTCTTTCTCTTACTTGTCTAGCTAAGACTCTGAGAACCAGACTGATGGAATGTGGAGGAATTTGCCCTGTCTCCTGCATCTGAGAGGGAATGTTGCCTGACCCACTCTGGTGGTCATAGCCTGTTTGAGCAGAGCTGTGTTCCTTTTCAGTGCATGCGCAAGTGTGTGTGTGTGTGTGTGTGTGACTGAATTTTGTTGATGGCCTTCTTTATGTCAATTGAGGTGATAGTGCAGTTTTTGTCTTAGGTCTTTCTGAGTGTCAACTTACACCTACACTTACAACCGGGACTTGTTTCTGCCTGGTGAATCAGGCTTCTACCCTAGGAATGAAACCCACTTGGTCCTGGCATATTATCTTCTCACTGTATTCTTGTTTGTTTCTCAAGACAGGGTTTCTCTGTGTAACATCCCTGGCTGTCCTGGAAGTCCCTCTGTAGACCAGGCTGGCCTCAACCTCCCAGAAACCTACCTGCCTCTGCCCCTCGAGTGCTGGAACTAAAGGCCTACATCAGTGTGACCAGCTTTCACTGTGTTCTTGACTACAGTCACCAGACTTGGAAATGTTTGTGTCTGTGTTGACAAGAGAGAGACATTGGACTGTGATTTCTTCCTTTGCTATCCTTGTTTGCTTTGGATCAGGGAAGTCCCGGCTTAGTGCAGTGAGGGTGGTGTCTGCCTCTTTCTACCTCATGAAACTGTTGAACAGCACACATTGCCTCACAGGCAAACAGGCAGCTATGATTGGGTGAGGCTGCCTTGGGGTAGTATGGAGGAAACTGGTGGGAGGGTGTGAGGAAGACTGACTGGAATCTCCCAAAGCTGCCACACTGGGCTAAGTCTTCATGAGGTGTGAGTCAAGTGCAGGGTGAGGCACTGCTCGGTATCACATGACCTGCCAGCAACCTTTTGGTTCTTTGCTGCTCAGCTCTGACCACTGACCTGGCACACACAGCGGTAAACGCTACATAGGGAATAGAAAGGAAGCGGTAAATGTTACATAGGGAATTGGAAGGAGATGGCAGGGGGGATAATTGTCCATCAACTTCAAACACAAGGACTTGGCCATCTACCTGGCTTCGTGGCCTCTGGCTGGGGAAGCCAATGTGGCGCTCCCTTCAGGTCTAAGATGGACAGCCAACAATGAAACCCTGATCTAAGGTCCTTCCCTGTCACACTCCTACCTTCCACCTTCCTTCCCACTGTCTGTGCCCTCTGACCCTTGTCCATGTCCTCTGACACTTACCGTCATGTTTTATTTTGAAAAATCACAAATAGGCTTTTGTTTTGTGTAATAGTAAACAGACTACTTCTATTTTGAATAATCACAGGTAATCTTTGTTTTTCAATAACATTTCACTTGCAAATTAACTCTGTAAGCCAAAGGTACATTCAGCAATTCATTTTTGGCACAAAAATAAAAATGTTTTTATAGCTAAGTACAAGTTAAAATTCTACAATGTAAGGCTGAGGCTTTTTGCCTGGAGCAACACCCAGGACTCGAGAGCTGGCTGGATTTTGTTGCACAGGAGCACACGGCCCAAACGCGGGGCCATGCTCTCCATCACCACCCACAGCTCTGTAAGCAATCCAGCCTCAGCCGGGCACAAACACCAAGAACCCAGTTC
>NW_022196905.1:105325562-105348883 GCF_008632895.1 Mastomys coucha
CGTCAGTGCCGCGGTTACAGTGTTGTGAAGGCCCCGAGTGTGGAGCGAATGGCCTAGGAGAGGACTCGAGGAAAACCTCCCATACACAGCAGCTGCGCAGCATGGTGGGCCCCTCCCCCAAAGCATGGCCACTGCACTGGCTGGCTCTCCCTGCTGTGAAGGACAGTTCAGGAACCTCCTCCCCAGGAAGAGGGTGCTTGGCTTGTGTCACAGGAGGTTTCAGTGCTTCCTAGCCAGGACCCATAGGAGCAGCAGGAAGCAGGGAGAGGTGTCTGTCTGTCTGGAGGCACGCGAGGAGGCTTCTGGGACAGGCTATGTATAGGAGATGTCCCTGTGCCACCAATGACCTCATCTCTTGCCCTGCTCCAAGCTTGGGTCTCAGTTCAGTCCTGCTGTGTGTCTGCTGTGGGTGCAGACAGCAACTCGGTGCCTAGGAAATGGGAAAATGGGGGAGTGAGGTGAAGAAAGAGTGAAAGACAAAGAGGAGAAGCTGGAGGGAAGCGGAGGACTCAACAGACACCTCTAGTCCCAGCACTGGGTGGTGCTAGCATAGGCTGGCAGGTACTGGGACCTTACAGGCCTTGTCCTGCAGATGCACTCACCTCACTGTTCCTCACACAAGGGAGAACTCTGTTGATTCTGAGGAATAAGAAGCAGTTTACCTTTCTCCGATGAACAGGCAGGCTGTGGTCAGCAGGGCCTGGAAAACCACAGTAACATCAGGTGCCCTTACCACCTTTGCTCAGCATCTTCAGCATCCAAGAAGAAAGACCATGGCACATCCCCAGCACAGAGCCCTGTGCCCAGCGCTCCACTGCACCATCAAACAGTGTTGTTAGTAGGATAGTGAAGCCTGCCCATTATTGTGCAGTATTTGGCTTCACAGACCCAGCTGGGGAGAGCCACTTTATAAAGGCCTCTTCTAGAACCCATCCTTCTACAGACCTGCCTGTTGTGTTTATGGGAGGGATCAGTGTGTCCTGGTCCAATATGCAGTCCTGCTTCCTAGCCTGCAGCCTGACACAGTGCTTGTCTGAAGGAACATCCCTGAAAAACTTGACTGAAGTCTTACTAGACTCTCATTCTTGGCATGTGTACCTTTCTCTTCTGTGAGACATGTGGGACATTGTGGCTTGGTTGGGATAGAAAGATGGCAGCACTCTGGAGGTTTCTCTGCTGCTGTCAGGGAGAATCCTCTGCCCACCACAGGGCTAGACACTCTGACAGATGGAAATATTCCCTCTCTGGCTCTGCCGAAGCCCCTCCTGGAGCTACCCCATTATCATCTGTCCACTGGGCTTTGCTTTCTCGTTTCCATTTGGTTTCTTTAAGAATCGTAGCTTCCTCCCTGCGTTTTCTCCATGCTAATGACTCTCATATGTGCTGTTGACCGACTTCTGCTCCAGAGTGCTCTAGACTCACCTGCTCCTCAGCGTCCTCTGTCAGGTCACTGGTCATGTTTATTCTCTTTAGCAGAAACTGATCTCCGTGGGGAATGTTCCTCGCTGAGTGTCTGCTCTGAGCAGTTGAGGCTGGCATGTCACACTGACTGACTCTGTCATTGTGCTTCCTGCATCCCTTGGTCAGCAGAACACTTAAGAATTTTAGGGGATGTTTGATCCTGAGAGGTCTTTCTGAAGCTACAGAGAGGAGAAACAGATACCAGCCTTGTGTGTAGGACATGAATATGCTCAGAAGGAAGCACAGGCTACAGCAGGGGCACAAAGCTAACAGTGGTGAAGCTGTGCTGAGATGTGAGCCTGGCCCCAGCGTCTGTGGGAACAGTTTCTCATTATAAAGAAAATGCTCAAAGCATTGGATACATGTAAGAAGGAAGAGCTAAAGACCGCACATACATGTTCCTGTAGGTGGCTATGGGCTTGCAGGTTCCTGGAGGTGGCTATGGGCTTGCAGAGACTGCACAGGCTGGAAGCCAGTCTTCCTTAGTCCTCTCCACCATATGATTTGAGATGGTCTCTCACTGATCTGAAACCTAATTGAGGTTGGCTGGATGACGAGCCAGGGATCCATCCATCTGCCTCCACCTCCCCAGTGCTAGGATGACTGGTGCATACTACCATGGCTGCCTTGTCTTTGAGAGTTGGGTATTAAGTTCAGGCCCTGCTTGCACAACCAGCCTTAAACATGGTGATCTTATGGAAAAGACAGTAAGGCTCTGTTGTCTCTCATGTCGCCTTGGAATGCAGAGGGACTGCTGTGAGCAGAGGGGACAGTGGAGAAAGCAAAGGGGCGTTGGAGAGAAAGAAATCACTGTGGTAATCACAAACTGTGACCAAGAGTGGGAACACAGATGAATAAGGTTGGAGGAATATGCAAAGAGACAGCAGATCAAAGCACAAATTCACAAGCTTCAACTCAGTAAGAGTCCTGGCAGGAATTCTGTATGGAAACTGTGGTGGTGCTGTCATAGGGAAGACTGGGTGGTGCCCTGTGCTCAAAAAGCCAAAAAAAAAAAAAAACTTCCAAAAGGAGTCCCACATGACACTGCAGCCTCCTCCCTTTCCAGTCTCCATCAGCTGAGAGGAATGAGTGGGCAAAGGGTTCCTGCAGCTCATGCTGCTGCCTAGTCTGGGTTAGTAGACAAGTGTACTGTGTCATTGTTGTGCTGGCCACATGCAGCTTTATGTCCCGATAAATTTTCTCACCCTCCCTGGATCCTGCCCACGCCGAGGTGGCTGCAGTCACCCGAGGTATCTGTAAGTGGTATGGTACCACTCTTCATCTTTCTCTCCAGGCTATGTGACTGAGCTCCATAAGGGACTACTGACAGGGACCGTAAGAGGAGGTTTCTATCAGCAAGTGCTCACAGAAGCAGGAAGTGGACCACCTCCTGTACAAGCAGCTGCAACTTAAGATAAGGCTCTGTGGTTGTCTTTCCTAGTGGACTCTAGTCTTCTCACAGCTATAGCCTTCCATGTCAGATAGTCTTTGTTGTATTCCTGGGGAGATGGGAATAGTTGTTATCTTAGTCAGGGTTTCTATTGGTGTGATGAAACACCATGACCAAAAGCACTTTGGGAAGGAAAGGGTTAATTCCCTTACACTTCCACAGCATAGTTCATCACTGAAGAAAGTCAGGACATGAACTCAATCTGGGAGGAACCTGGAGGCAGGAGCTGATGGAGGGGTGCTGTTTACTGGCTTGCTCCTCATGGCTTGCACAGCTGCTTTCTTACAGAACCCAGGACCACCAGCCCAGGGATGGCACCACCCTCAATGGGCTGAACCCTCCCCCATCAATCACTAATTAAGAAAATGTTTTGCAGGCTTGCCTACAGCCCAATCTTATGGAGGCATTTTTCTCAGTTGAAGTTCCCATCTCTCAGATGACTCTAGCCTATGTCAAGATGACATAAAGCTAGCCACCACAGGGTCTACTCATCCTAGCTAGGGAGGCCAAGGCAGACCAAAATCCAATTTGATGAGCCAATGAGTTTTACTGGAGTTACTAACAGGTGTGTTTGGGGGTGGGGTGGTGCCGGGGGTGGGGGCAGCCCCAGCTGTTCTTTTTTTTTCTTGTTGGTTCTCTCTTGAGGTAATGGAGGTGCAAAGAGCATCAGCAGGGGCAAGACTTGGTCTTGTGAGACATTTAGGGTTGCTGTTTAATAATAAAATGTTCACCTGTCTTAAGTCTAAGTTACTTTGCTGAGGTAGCCCACCTGCTGTCTGAGTTCCCCTGAGACCAGAAACTACTATATCTGGCATTTAGCACCTCATCATAAAACAGCAGGGGATTAAGTAAAGTGGCTCTTGTTCAGTTGCAGCTAACTTCCAGTTCGGAGTGGCTCTAACTTCCAGCCTAACCTAGTTGAAAAAGTATTAATTTTTATTTTAAGTTCTTTCTGAAAAGTTTTCTAAGAAAGTTCCTCGGGCTGGGCAGTAGTGGCGCATGCCTTTAATCCCAGCACTTGGAAAGCAGAGGCAGGCAGATTTCTGAGTTCGAGGCCAGCCTGGTCTACAGAGTGAGTTCCAGGACAGCCAGGGCTACACAGAGAAACCCTGTCTCGAAAAACAAAAAAACAAAACAAAAGTTCCTCTAAAAGGTTCTCTCTAAAAAATTTTTCAGTTTTGCTTAGAAAGTTCTTTCAGAATACATGATCACATGGTAAAAAGTTTACAAGTTTACACATAATTCAAACCACAAATTGAATAAGAAGTTAACAATAGAGAATGTTTACATATATATCTATTAAGAGTAATCATCTGGCTAAACATTCATCATCTGTCATTAAGTCTACAGGCTCATGGAGAATTAACAACCATAGCTAAGTTGTCATTGAAGTTTTGTATAGATAAACCCAGTCAATATTTTATCTTCTGTTCTTGTACCGATAGTAAATCCCTAGTTCCCTTTTATGACCTTTGGGTAATGGTTTTACAACCTCTTAGAATGTGCTCTCAGTTGTAGATGCCTGCTTGCTTTCTCAGAAGCAATTAACTCATGATACTAAAGACTGGCAGAGTTCTCATTGCAGTTTTGACATCAGAAAGGACTTAATAGCTTAAATAGCTTAAAGAGAGCTTAATAATTACTAATTTTAGGAATTCATAATTAAGAAATCATCTATTTGTCTATATAATACATCTTTGTTATTTTGCAGAGATCTGCTCAAAAGGGTGAGCTAATGCCTAGTGATTGTAATATATATTTAATAATAACAGGAAAAGCATATTAATAGCAGGAATCTTTCCTGAAATGTAATCTTCTCGTCTTTGCCTAGAGAAGCGAATCCGTCATTAACTTTATAGTCCATGGCAGAACTATCTCAGGAAAATCACCTGCTAGTTTTTAGCATCTCCTTGATGGCTCCTGGAAGGATGGAATTCTAACAGGAGCAGAAATAACTCAAAGATGGCTACATTACTAAAACCCAATCAGCATGGGCGGCAGCTCACAAAGCCAGGAACCTGGCACACTGCCCAGCCTGCAGGCAGCTCAACAGATTGAAGAGTGTCCTTTCCTGGTACCTCAGTTGATACAAGCCTCTTCCAGGCAGCTGGACTCCTCAGAGTGATTCTTAGCAGTCTTTACCACTTATATCCTTTTGGGGAGAGACGAGCCTAGTGAATCTGTTCGGCTTCTGGAACTTCCTGAAGCTGTGTTGAGTTGTCTCCTTTCTGAGCCTAAGGAGCTTCTTTCTCTGCAGGATGGAGTGTTTCACCCCCTTAGCTTATCTACTGTTTCACCCCCACCCTGAGAACACCTTGGGTCTTAAGGAGCTGCCCTCTGAGTTGGAGGGTTCTAACTGCTGTAGAGAGTGGGATTTCCCTCTACCATTGACTTGTCCTGAGAAATCCCTGTCTCCCTCATGAGGCTATGGGCCTGTTCTGGAGGCAGGACTTGCTGGATTTTGTCTGCTCACCTGTTGGAAGTGGCTTCTCTTTCCCTGATCTTCACCCATGACCTATGCAGTTCAGTGTATTTGCTACCTTTCTGGGTTGCAAGATACTTTTTTTTCTGCTCACTTCTTTCTGAAGCTCTTTCCCTATTTCTATGTTGAGACCAAGTCCACTGAGCTAGGAACTCTTCCTCTCTGGTTCACACAAAGTGATTGCCCTTTGTTTTCCAACAAAGGCCTCACACATGGTAGGTAAACACTCCATGGAGAAGACCTGTTTCAGTCCTTTACTGAGGAATTCTCTAGAAGATCTCACTGTAGCTTAGACAGACCTAGAATTCACTCTATTTGTAGCTCAGGCTGGTCATCCTATCTCAGTCTCCCAACTGCTAGGATTGCCAGCTTAGGCTGTCATGCCTGGCTAGGAAGTGACCTCTTGGGCCCGTGGAAGGTGCCAGAAAGAACCTGGATGCTGATTATGGCCTCAGAGAAAAGCCACAAGAACTGTCTTGTCTCCTCTGCAGGCTCTGGGGTGTGGTATGGAGCTCTCTGATGCCAGCTGCAGGCAGTTTCTGGATCAGCTCATTGGATTTTTTCATTTCTACATGGGCCCTGTCTCCCTGGCCTACAAGGTAAGAGTGCAGAGGGCCAGGGGTATTGGGCCCTTCAAAATCAACACTTCTGGACCAGGCCTTTTTTGGGCCTGTCTCTGTGTGTTACATGGTTCCATGTCAAGTGACACCTAGAGCCCTTAGGGATGCCTGTGTGCCTATGTGTCTGCTCTCCCCTCCTCCTTCCCCTCCTCCCTCCCCTCCTCCTTCTCCTCCTTCCTCCCCTCCTCCCTGGGTTGGTTCACCTTTCAGCAGTATATTCCCTGATTCTGTAACAGGGCTGGCCAGACAGGGATGGGATGAGACAGACCTGGAGAGCCTCCTGCAGAAATGCCACCATTACCTAGAGCCTGTGTCTTGATCTTAGGCACCAACTTCCTCTGTCTTTCTCTCAGAGCCATCCTCAGGAGGAGCTGAGCTTGCAATGGGATACCTTCATCACACAAGTTCTCAGGAGCACCAACGAGTCTCACAGGATCTTCAATGCCCTGTGGAACCTGGACTACACCAAAGTAAGGTTGCGGGCGCTCCTGTTCACTGTCAGCTTGGGGCTGTGGGTGTTGGTGTGCAGTGCTTCAGAACACCTGTGTCAGTCTGTAGCTAGAGGAGTGAGAGGCTGTATGCTTCCCAGCAGTTGAACAGTTTCCATGCTGCTGTGGGTGAGGCGGGCTGCCTCTCAGAGCCTTGCTCTCTACTGATGGGTTGGAGCCCTCCTGGACCACTCTGAAAGCCAGTGAGGCTACACTAACAGGGACCAAGCAAACACTCAGTGTGTAGGGTGTTATAAGTGCCTCTGAAGGGTTGGCCTCAAAGGCCTGAGGGCCCCTTCTCTCTCCACACAAATGGCATGGGCTCTAGTGACTCCACCAACGTGCCTGGCTCACATTTGAACTCCTTTGCATCTGAGAGAAGCAGTAAGCTGTTTCTGAACCAGTCCATTTCCCACTCGCACTGACCCAGTGAGCACTTTCTGCTGTGTGGCTGGCCTTTGTCTCTGGTCTGACCTTTCCTCTCGCAACTGAAGAAAGTGGCTGGGACTCAGCGTCCCCAGAGCCTGAGGTGCTGGGTATAGGGTGGGGACAACAGTGGGAGTAACATCACTCTGCCTGTGTCTGCCTCTCTCACATTGTCCTGCCCACCTGGTTCTCATCGGTGTTGGTGGCCAGGCGGGAGGCTGCTATGTTTGGGCAGTTCTGCACAGGCTCGTGTGATTTTTCATGGTTGAGCAGCTAATTCCTTACAAGAACTGTGGGCTGCCTTGGGCTGTAATCCCTCCATGGCTCTGAAGCTTGCTTTACAGCTGCTCACATGTCTTGTCTTCCCCAGGTGGAGCCCCTGCTGCTGCTGAAGGCAGCCCTCATCTTACAGACCTGCCAGCGCTCACCCCATGTGCTAGCTGGCTGCATCCTCTATGAAGGACTGTGAGTAGTGCCCCTCCTCTCCTCACTCTCCCCTCTGCTTGCATGCCAGTGTCTGCAGTTCAAAGGCCAGGTCATATAGGCTGGCCCAGGGTGTGCATCCCCTTGCAGTTGGGAGCTGTTCAGTCTGGGTGCAGTGTCAGTGGGTAGACTACAGTGCAGAGCTTGCTGTGAGCTGCAGCTAGTAGCTAGCACAGTAGCCTGTGCTCAGTGCTGCATGAGCTACCCAGCTGCTTCCAGCCCTCCTACACAGAGAGCCCCAGGGCCTGACAGCTTCTCCTCATGGAGCATCCGTGCTCACTGCCAAGGCAGGCTGGGCCTCGGCCAGTGTTCTCCAGAGGTGGGGCTGGGGGTGGGGGCTGGTCAAGCCCTGGGTTCTCTTCCTCTCTGCTCTGCCATCTTGGACAAGTAGCTTGGGCCTAGTCCCTCTTGGGGCGCGGAGACACTCGCTGGAGAATGAAAGGTGTGGGCAGGTGTGGAGAGCCACGCATAGACCCCCACGAGCATCATCCATTTCCTCTCCCCCATTCTCCTCAGTATGAATTTGTCACTTTGATATAGATGGCATCAAAGAGAGTGTTTGTAGGCAGACAAGGTAGCTCAGTGAGTAAAGGTGCTTGCTACCAAGACTAGCCACCTAAGTTCCATTCTGAGACCCACATGGCTAAAGGAGAAAACTGATTCCTCCAAGTCATCCTCTGACCTCCACACATGCCATAGCACTTGCCTGTGAGTGCAGGCTTGCACCCCCACACACACAGACACCCCACACATATACCCACACTCACCCACACCCACCCACACCCACACCCACATACTTTATTTTGAGACAGTATCTTACTATATAGCTATGGCTGCCTTGGAATTATCTATGTAGTCCAAGCTGGCTTTGAACTCACGAAGATAGGCTGCCACCTGAGTGCTGAGATTAAAAGTATATCCAAACCCCTCTGTGTACCAGCTGCAGTAAGCAGAGGCTCTTCTACCTGGCTTTTAGCTATGCCCATGGCCAGCTAATTGCAAGATGTTCCACACTGCACTTCTGTACAGACCCACATGCTGATTCCCTCTGTTGTCTGTGCAAGTGGGGCATAGTCCTCAGGACTCGTTTGTGGAGTGCAGGTGCTTTTGTTTCTGTTGGGTTCTGACAGTCTCACTGTACACACAGCACAGGCTGGCCCAGAGCTAAGAGAGGAACTCCTCCCTCTGACACGATTGGTGTCTTTGTGCTCTGAGTGCTTGGTTCAGTGATTCTCTTCCTGGGCACACAGGTGGTGTACTTGTTTTTTTAACATCTTTCTGATGAATAACTGTATGGTAACTCATCCTGTCTGGTTAGAACGCTAATGTTTGACTCTCACTGGGGCCAGCAGAACAGAAGTTTCACTGAGAGTCCACTAGACGAAATTCCTGCCAACTACATCCTTAGACCCTCCACATCCAGGGACACTGGCATCTCTGGAGCTGAGAGGTCCCAACACTTCTTCTCATGGCCTTCTTGTCTCCTCTGTCTTACCCCTAGGATTGTGAATTCCCAGCTCCCACCTTCCCTCACTGCCAAGGTCCTGCTTCACCAGACTATACCTGCAGACCAGGTACAGTATGGCCTGCAGCCTGGAGGGAGGCTGAGCAGACACCTGCCATCCAGCGTGGCGGGGCAGGCTCCACATGGTAGACAGGCCTAGGGCACTTTCACAGCATCTGTCACAAGTCTTCATCTGTTGATATGGTCAGACTACACAGGAGGAAAAGCAGGCAGTTGCCCTGTGTAGTGGGCTAGGCATTGGTTCTTTCTAGCCAAGCAGAGCTGTGCGCACTTGGCTCCCAGTAGCATGCTTTGATGGCAGTGAGCACGTGTAAAGATCCTTAAGTGTAGAGGAGAATGGCTGGCCATGGCGCTGTTGCTTCTCATGCCAGCCTGGGAAGCTGAGGCAGGATGGTTGTGAGTGCAGAGCCACCCTGGGCTACATGTAAGACTCTGTCTCAGAAACTGAACAAAAGGAGAAAGGAAGAGAGGGAGGGGGGATGGTGGAGGGGAAGGGGAGAAGGGAGAGAGGGAGGGGGGAAGAGCAAGCAGCAGGCCCAGGGAAACATTGAGTTCATGTGCAGTCAGTGTGTTCGTATGAAGAGCTCACGCAACCAGTGAGAATGAAACTGCCCATAGGCAGGTGGCATAGTGACGCAGGCCTTCAATCCCAGCAGGACTCCACAGGCAGAAGCAGGTAGATCTCTGTGAGTTCGAAGCCAGTCTGGTATACAAAGCAAGTCCCAGGACAGCCAGGACTAGCCAGTGAGACCCTGTTTTGGGAAGGGAGGAAATGCCCCAGACAACAACAGCATAGGCACCACAGTTCTCACCACAGTTGCCATCTTGCCCGCCTGCCCATCTCTCTCTCCCTCCCTCCTTCCTTCCCTCTGACCCTCCGTCTCTCTTTCTCTCTCTTAGTTATTTTGTTTGGATTTTGAAGATGGGGGTCCCACTGGGTAGCCTGGTCTCCATAGAGGGTTGAATTGCTGATCCTTCTGCTTCATCTTCCCAATGCTGGGATCCTAGGCTGAGCCACAGGCTTGGCTTGTTTGTGAGTTTCTGTTTCAAACACTTCACTGACCTCTCTCCTGCCAAGAGAGTGAGCTGCCATGTAGAGCCTGGGAGGGTGCTAGCTTCCTGTAGGTGGCGTGTCTGAAGGGCCGCCTTTGTGGTTGGCAGTTTGGAACTTTAAGGACGCTGTTGTCTATCTCCCATGACTCAGCTTCTGGGAGGATACTGAGGGGACAGGGCTCCCATCCTTACTAGTAAAGGGAAGGCATGTGGGACTTGGCTGCCTGAGGATGCTACAAACTCTGGCTGCTGCTGCTGCCGAGGGCAGCTGTCAAGCTGCTGTCCAGTGCAACAACGCTGATCTGTGGTTGGGACAGAGGCTCATGGCCCCTAGAGTGGAAGCATTTTCTCACCTGTGTAGGAGAACTACTGCTTTCTAGTCTGTGGCTGAGGCTCAGTTGGTTTGCATGAGCTGCTGCAAACTTCTTCAGAGATTCTTAGTCTTAGCCAGAGATTTTACAATGAGTGCAATTGCTTATACTCTTTTAAATGGAACTCTGAATTTTACTAATGCCTCAAAGTAGTAAAAGACATTTACTTAAAGGGGAAGTTCCCAAGTATTACTTTAGCTTTAGAGTGAAAATAAGGTAAGTTTGTTTATTCGCTGTTGCTGGGGACTGGAGCCCAGAGCACTTGAGCTTTGCCACTGGGCTGTATTCCCAGACTCTATGTCTGTACTCTAGACTGGGTTCCCCAAGGTGAACTGGAGTGGGAATCCTCACTTTGATATCTTGTGGGAGACACTTATTAGTTCTGATCTGTTGCCGTGAAGCCTAAACAGGCCCAGTTCGTGCCTCTTCCTGGCCTCTCAGGAGCGAGTGGCCCTGCTCCATCTGCTGTGCTCTCAGGCCAGGGTCATTCCAGCTCCCTGGGTTTGGCTGACTCCTGTGAGCAGATGGTGCCATGAATTCTTGATGGTTGTCAAAAGAGCTAGTGTGGCGTCTGGTGCCAACCTGTGTATATGCTTGTTTCAGAGGCTGCCTGGAGCAGGAGCTGCCCCACAGGAGACAGGTGCGTGGTGTGGTGGACAGGGGTGTGCTGCCTTCATGCTGGGTGAGCCAGAGAGAGCTCACCCAGCTCCTGTGTGGATTTCCTCTACATAAGACAGCAGGGTCTAGGACAGCTGTAAGGACAGTTGCCCTGTGGCACCCCTGATTTTTAAGGACATGGTTTTGAGCATGCCCCCGTGTGACTCCATCCTGTGACATTGCTTAGTCTGTGTCCAGCATGTAGTGATGGAGAGAGAGGAAGAAAGCTAGTGTCTGCCATCTCTTCAGGATGAAGTGGCATCCCCAAGGAGCGCTGGCCTCATTCTAAAGCCTCATTTGGCCAAGTCCTTAGCAAGCTGGAAACCTTTCTTTTGATTCATCTTGTCTAATGTCTCCCTTTTCCTCACTGGACTGCATCTGCACTGCAGCTCTGGGCTGTGGGCTGAGGGAACAACCCAGGGCTACTGCCTGCCTACGGTGTAGTGTAAGTGAATCTTGTGAGCACCAAGGGTGGGCCTCATCCCTGGGGTCCCGCCCATGTTGTTTTTCTTTGCAGGAGCAGCCTTGCCCCCTGATGTACAGATCACCCCTGTTTTTCTGAGTGAGAAGGAAGTTGCCATCCTCCATGAGTTCCCAGTAAAGCATGAAACTCGGTAAGTTTGGTATTCCCAGGGGCTCCTCACAGCGTGCCATCCTCCCTTGTCTCCTCTGCTATCTTGTTGGGGTGTTGCTCAGTGGTGTCCTGGCATCTGGGCATACAGCAAGCTTAGTGTGAGACCAGTGTGAAGCCAGATTCTCAGGAGACCCTTGAGCTGTGGGTGACTTTACTGTGTGGCCCTGGTCACCTCTGGTCAGTGATTCTGGCCTCACTGTGACCAGCCCTGAGGACCATTCATTGTCTCTTTACTTTCCTTGTTTAATCACCATAACCTCTTGAGCTCTCTGGGCATAGACATATACTTGTCATTGATGCCTCTGCCTTTCAGAGGATCAGAGCCTCAGTGTCCCCATGGAGGCCTCTGTTCTACAGTCTGCTGATGTGACATCTCCTTTGTTTGCCAGACTCCAGGAAAGTTCATTTCACTACCCTCCTTGGGATCAAAGCAGCCCTACCCAGGCCGAAGATGCCTGGACATCAGCCACCATCCTAGAGCCCACACCGCATGATGGAACATGGCCGAATGGCAGCGGGTTGGATGAACACTTGCCTAGGCTTGAGCAGGAGCATGCTGGGCCCACAGGTCCGTGCACCACTGCCTGTGGCCAGGGCTCTGGCCTCAGCAGCAGGCTGCAGAAGGAGCTGTGTCTCTCCCAAGAGGAACTGAACTTGTCTGAAATGCATGTTTCTGAGGCTCGGGTAGCCTTCCCACCTGTGCCTGCCCTGGGTGATCCGGAGACTATCCACACCAGCTGCAATGCCCCCACACTGCCTGAAGACACAGCCATGTGTAGCTGCCTGGACCCTTCCTCCCCTGAGAAGCTCCCTGAGAGTGGGAGGCCGGAACGGCTTGCAGACCTTCCCCTTACCAACAGCCAAATCCAAGCTCCTGGCGCAGACCCTCTGCCCAGCAGCAGGCCTGTGGGACTTCTTCCCCAGCATCCTGTGGGTGTAGAGCCCAGTGTGGAGCCATACGGGAATGGAGCCCAGGAGAGCCACTTAGCCCTGGCACGCAGTTCCTGCTCAGCTGACTCTCAGGGCCCCAGACCCTCTGCAGACAAAATTGACTTCAAGCCATCCCCATCTGGGCCCCAGGCAGGGCTCGTGCCCATGAACCTCTACACCCACAGTGTGAATGGACTGGTGCTGTCCCTGCTGGCTGAGGAGACTCTTCTCAGTGATACTGCAGCTATCGAGGAGGTGGTGAGTGTCCCCTGGCTCCTCTGTACCCTCACTTCCCCCTAGGAGTGTGGACGAGTGAGTGCCCACTTCTGTGAGGTGTTGCAGGGTATGTAAGCCACATAGCATCATATCCCTGTAGCACACATACGTGTGTGACGTCACTGTAGCACAGATATGTGTGACGTCACTGTAGCAGAGGCTGTCAGGCTCTGGGCTTTTCCTCTCCTGCTTCCTGTGATCTGATGGAGCACAGCTGTTGGAGAAGGTAGAGTTGGCATGAGTGACCTGCATACAGCTCTCCCTTGGTGCCATGTTTCCTTTTCGGTCGCCTGCAGCAGCATTCGGCTTCCCGTTCTGAGGTAGTAAGGCCATGCTGGCAAGGCCAAGCCACCCTGCTCCTGGCCCAGCTCCTGCTGAGGCAACACGGGCACTGTAGCTGGGCATCTATCTTCTGAAGCACATGGCAGCCTGGGGTGGGGGTCCCCAGGAACGCTGAACTTCCTCAGACCCAGCATCACACGGCAACTTGGTGTTCCTTCCCAGAGTATGTTTGAAATCCAAACCAGCCGGAGAGGGCTCTGCAGCTGGTCTTTGCTACTTTGTGGGTTCTTCTTTTTCCCACCCTTTCCCCCCACCCTGACCCCTAGTTTAACTGCCTCACACTGGATAAAAGAGAAATGTGAAGATGGGGAGAGAGAGAGAGAAAGACAGAGAGAGAGAGAGAGAGAGAGAGAGAGAGAGAGAGACTAAGAGAGAGAGAATTTCTTTCCTTTTGTTTTTTCTTTGACCACAGCTACTAACAAACTACAACCCACCTCCCTAAACAACCAACAACCACCCACTCTACCTCTTGGGCCTTCACATTTATGTACCCTCTGAAAAGTCCCAGAATTCCAAAAGTCACACAGTTGCAGAAGTTATCTGCAGCTGACAAAACCATGCCTCTGCTAGAGCATGAGGCAAGTCGCCGTCAGCTGCTGCGGACTGTCCAAAGCAGCCCCACATCCCACACCTGGGCACATTCTTAGAATATTTCTGTATTTTATTTTTTAACCAAAATTCCAGAGTTCTCAAAAATGTCGTTACAGGGCTCTTTTTGAATAGCCATCCTCCTGAAGCAGTGAACTAAGCTCTAGGGTTTGGGCCCAAGCCGGGAGATAGAGTTGCCATGGTAACAGCCTCACCGGTTGGCAGGAAGAACGGTTGCTGCAGGGCAAGTGGTGTTCTGGGGCTCGGCTTGTTTTTCTTCTTAAACCCACATTATTCTGAGGCAGTCTCATTGGCATGCAGGCCTTGTGGCCCTTCACTGAGGAGCCAGTCACCTTGGAGCCAGGACAGGCCGCCCGGCATCTTCTGCTCCACAGACCCTGCCCGCAGCCCAGAGTGGAGGCTTTCTCTCTGTGTCCTCATTTCCCGTGGCTGTGGTAGCAAGGCTGTGTTCACCTCTGCTTTGGCATAGCAGAGGGTCCTGGCTGCTGCCTCACACAGGGCAGGCAGCCCCAGGCCTTGCCTTCCCCTCAGATCTCACCGTGCTGGACCTCAGGAGCGTTGCTTTGTAGGCCTGGTGTTTGGATGCAGCAGAACAGACAGAATGCCCCTCTCTTTGTCTCTGCCCCTCCAAAGAGCCCCAGCCCAGGCTGCCTTGGGGAGGGGCGGTCTGCATAGTTATATGCTAAGCTGGCTTGCTGTGTTTGATGTGTCCTGGAAGGCAGGCACCACAACTCCTGTCCTTGGAAGAAGGCTTGTGAGGTGGAGACCTCAAGCAAGTGGCAGGTCCAGAGTTCCCACTGCCTCTCACCACCCAGCCCTCACCTCTCTTCCCAGGCTAACCTGTCCTTGCTGAAAAGTTGAGAGGGGAGAGGAGCATGTCCAGCCCTCTGCAGCCCCCTCTGTGGGAGGCATCTGTCAAGGCCAGCCACATGGTTCTCACCACAGCCTCCAGCTTGCCTGTGCAGGAGGCTTGTTGCTGGTCAGGCACAGGAAATGGGATGCAGGGCATGGAAGACAAGAGTTGGCTGTGGTTTCTGAGAAGGGAGCTAAGTGCTGAACAGTGAGCTGATCTGAGAATGGATTTGAACCACAGACCCCAAGTCAGCTCTATAGGAGAACTTTTGTTATCATCCCTGTCTTTTGTTTTGTTTTGTTTTTTGTTTTGTTTTTTTGAGACAGGGTTTCTCTGTGTAGCCCTGACTGTCCTGGAACTCACTCTGTAGCCCAGGCTGGCCTCGAACTCAGAAATCCGCCTGAAATCTGCCTGCCTCTGCCTCCCAGGTGCTGGGATTAAAGGCATGCGCCGCTACTGCCCAGCGAAGATTTTAGAAGAATTTTTTTTTTTTTTTTTTTTTTTTAATTTTAGTTTTTCGAAACAGGGTTTCTCTGTATCCCTGGCTGTCCTGGAACTCACTCATTAGACCTACACTCAGGCACATGCAACTTTTCAAACCTAGGTTTGTTTGTGTCTGCTAACCCAGTATTGGTGAGTTCCTGACTGTCAGCAGCAGATGTGACTCTCCCAGCACCTGCTTTCCCCAGCTGTGTATTCTTGGGGGAAGCTGGTGGGTCAAGTGCCTGGTGCTGGCTGCTTTCACCCATTGGCTCACTCTCTGAAGTCTGTTCACACACTGCTTCACTGCTGGAGCCCTGGAGAGTTTGTGGGCCCATTCCCACAGCCTTCCTCGGCTCACATCCCTCCCAGAGTCCTGAGCACAGGCCACAGGACCACATTCCTCAGTCTCCTAGAAGCTTCACATGCTTCCTGGGAAAGATCAACTCCCAGTGAACTTTACCCAGTCCCTGCTGGTGTTGGGAAACACTGGAACACCAAGCCATCATTATTGTTAAACAGGCAGTCCCAGAGTTGGAGAGACGGCTCAGGGGTTCAGAGCACTTGCTGCTTGTTCCCAGGCCCCGAGTGCAATGGCAGCTCACAGTTGTCTCCTCATCTGAGCTGCATGTACTCCACATAACACATGAAAAGAGGGAGATGGGGGCGGGGTGGCACACCCTATAATCCCAGCAGTCAGAAGGCAGAGGCAGAGGCAGAGGCTCTGCACAAGTTAGACCAGCCTGGTCTTTATAGTGAGTTCCAAGCCAGTTGGCTCTACATAGGGAAACCCTGTAAAAAAGAGCGGCAGATGAGTGCACCTTGGTGTATTAGGAGATACTGCCTGGCCATGTTTGCTAGATCTGGTGGCCTTTGAGGCACTGTCTAGGTGTTTACCTTCCAACTAAGTTTGCCAGCCTGTGACCCCCTCCTGGCCCCTCTGCAGTACCACAGCAGCCTGGCATCGCTGAATGGGCTGGAAGTCCACCTGAAAGAGACACTGCCCAGAGAAGAAGCTAGCCTCACAAGCAGCACGTACAGCTTCCTGCATTATGACCGGATCCAGAGCGTGCTCTCAGGTAAGGGACAGGTACAGGCAACCAGCTCCATGTGGGTGGAGGGAGAACCCAGCCCAGTCATGGCATACTGCAGCACACAGCCCTCTGGCTTCCTCTAGGCAGTGGCCCCTGAGCTCATTGACAAACACTCCTGTTGCTATTTTCCCAGTGGGAACTTGTGAATTCAAACACCTGTGGTAAGGTGGCCCCAGTGAGGAGCTGGTGTGACTTGCAGTGGGGCTGGCAATGCTTCCTCCCAGAGGCAGCGGAAGGGTGGGCATCTGGACTTAGTGCCCACACTCGAGCTTCAGCCTCACTGCCCTCCCAACCCACCCACCCCCGACTCAGATCTGAGCACAAGGGGTCAGGCAGGCCTCCCACTCACCGCCTCTGTCTCCTTCTGAAGCTAACCTGCCCCTAGTGGCTGCTCCCCAGGACCGACGGTTTTTGCAGGCTGTCAACCTCATGCACTCCGACTTTGCCCGGCTGCCTATGCTGTACGAGATGACTATCAGGTGAGTCTCTGAGCCCCGTTTCCAGCAGCACACCACTCACTGGGGTACTTCCTGGGCCTGGTGGTGATTATGATTGGTCCCTTTGGAGGCCATTCTTCTATATGTGCCTTGGTCAGATTACGACAACGGCAGTACGCTAAGTCCTGGCTGTCACAGAGCCGCCATTCCTGAGGGTGGGCCAGACAACACTACAGAGTTCTAATTAAAAATAAAAAACCCACAGTCCAGAAACTTCAGAATCAGACATTTCTCCACTGCCCATCACCCCCAGAGCCCACCTGTGTCTTTTTGTGGTGGCATTCCAGGGCACTGCTGTCTTGGTTTCCATTATCTGGCTGACAAAGACAATATGGGTTCCATTTCCTTCCCTGTTGTCATGCTACTCAGTCCAGGTGTCTGCACTGTCTGTGGACTATTTCTGAAACTGGATATTTGAACAAGCTGTGTCCTTTCTCTCCATGCTTTCTGGAGCTAGTAGAAAGTCAGGCACATTAGACGGCTGGAGGGAGAACCTCCCCTAACCCTCTGTTAGCCTGTGGCTCTCGGAACTGGCCATGAAAGGACCCTTCACTCCTTTCAGAGTG
Source organism: Mastomys coucha (assembly GCF_008632895.1). Taxonomy (NCBI): domain Eukaryota; kingdom Metazoa; phylum Chordata; class Mammalia; order Rodentia; family Muridae; genus Mastomys; species Mastomys coucha. Next base: position 105,342,860 of record NW_022196905.1, read on the forward strand.
AGAAGTGTGAGCACACATGGAGACAGTGACATCCCAGGCCACTGTCTCATAGAGCAGAAGGCCAGGGCCTGACCCCAGGCCTCCATGGCTCTGCGGTGCACACTTTTCCCCACAGGTCCCAGTAGCTGGGTGAGAACTGTGGGTCTGGAGTCAGTGGCAGCACATAGAGCCCATCCACCACACTGATGCCAGCTGCCTGCCCTCGTGTCATCTGCGGCTGCCTGTCCTCTCTAGATGGCAACCCAAGTGTGACTTAAACCTGCAGCCACTGCTCTGGGATCTGGTGTGGCGGGGATGCGGCTATAGTGTGGGAGGTGGCAGCAACCGTATGTCAACATCTGCCCCCACCAGCTGCTGGTGGCTGCTGTGTGTCACCTTCCTAGAGCCCAGGGCATGCGCTGGGTGGCTTCTTACCACAGTGATGGGGGCACAGCTCCTTAGCACACAGACTCCTGAGGGCTTTCATAAAACCAGGGGCTCCCTGCTTGCCAGGAGGGCTGGCATTGCCACACAGGTGTGACTGGGTTTTCCCACCAGGCCCCACTCCCTTGGAGCTCCAAGAGGAACCTGCCAGATGTCTCACAGGGGCTAAAGTCCCCTATGCCAGCCAGGTCCTGCAGGTACCCAAGGCCTGGAGGTTCCCCTCCTCATCTAGCAGGAGGCAGCTGAGGGAAGGAGCCTTAGCAGCCCTAACCCCACTATTAAATAGAATTAGGGAAACTGAGTCTTGGCAGACTTGAGGCAGGAAGGGTGTAGAGGCCAGAGGTGACCAGGTGGGTGTTAGCAAGTGGGGTCTCTCCTTGGTTCCTGCGACTGAGACACTATTTAAGATGAAGTTTACTTCGCAAAGAGAAGTTGGGATGGGCTCTCCTGGAAGTGGGGGAGCATCATGGTGGATGCTGATTGTGGGGTTTTAAGTATACGTGTGATATGTGTATGTGTGTGTGTGTGTGTGTGTGTGAGAGAGAGAGAGAGAGAGAGAGAGAAAGATGTGCACACACGTGTCTCTGTGTGTATGATATGTGTGCCTGTGTGTGAGATGTGCATGTGTGTGTGATGTGTGCATACATGTCTGTGTGCATGTTTGCATGCGTGAGTGCACGTGTGTGTACATGTGTGTGCGCATATGTTAGCATGTACACAGTATGAAGGTTAGAGGACAGCCTTGAGGAGTTGGGGCCCTTCTCTATCATGAGAGTTTCAGGGGTGGAGCTGAGGTTGTCAAGCTTCCCTCTGGCCCCATGTTGTGGATTTTTTAAGGTGTTCTTGTGAACTTTATGAGATTGGTGGCATGTTCATAGGGCAAGGTAACCCTTTTTCTTCCCAAATCTCCCCTTTAGGGTATTTATTCAAAGTTTTTAGGGAAAGAGCACAAGGGTGGGGGGATCCAATCTGCAGTACAAATGATGCTGGTGTGGGGATGCATGTGCAGTGTGCATGTGTGCCCTCTGTCCCAGTGTCTGAGCAGTGTGGCTTCAAGGACGAAGTGCAGATGAGCAGCATAGTCAGGAGCTCCGCTTCCAAGATACAGCTGGGGTTTCCTTGGTTACCCAACACCTACCTTCTTGAATCCCCATCGCAGGTCCCCCTCTGTGCGGTGCTCCATCCTTCTGTCAGCCTGTGGCCCAGGCTTCCGGCTCTCTGACAAGTCCCAGGCTCCTTGGCTGGTGGATGGGACAGTCCCTCCTGCTGTGGCGAGTGAAGGGCAGGAGCAGGGCTCTGCCTCTACTGCATCTTTTGTGTCGACAGAACCTCAGGGTTCATTTGCTCAGTAACTGGGTCTTCAGAACCTGGCTGCAGCCACCTCAGACCCTGAGCTGAAAAGACAGGAGGACAGTTGTTCCCCAGGCCTGAAAGTCAAAGAGATAGTCTGAGCCACCCCTGAGCTGTTGTCCTGTTTCTCCTCAATAGGAATGTCTCCACATCTGTGTATGCCTGCAGCAACCCTGCCCAGGAGACCTACTTCCAGCAGCTGGCGCCCACTGCCCGCAGCTCTGGCTTCCCGAACCCTCAGGATTGTGCCTTTAGCCTCTCGGGCAAAGCCAAGCAGAAGCTGCTGAAGCACGGTGTAAACCTCCTGTGAGCTGGGCGCAGCCTGGATGTCACGGGGCCTGTGGAGTGGCCTCTCCGGACCGTGGCCCCAATGCTAATGGTTGAGCAGGACCTTGCTCCTCAGTGACAGCTGCAGGAACTGAGTGGGCTCAGGTTCTGTCATGTGTAAGCAACTTGAGTACAGTACAGAGCAGGCTGCAGGCTTAGGAGTGCAGCGGCAGGAATCTCAGCTGACAGTTTATTTGAGGTATCCATGGTGCTTTGCAACCTTACGGTGCTGAGTTCTAGGTTTATGAAGCAGTTTCCCAATGGCTCAAAAATAAAATGACCAAACTGAGTTCTGAGTAATCAGCTAGCATTTATTTCTGCGACAGAGTGAAGGTCAGTGTGGACATGTGACACTGCCTATGCAGTCTCTTCCATTCCCCCGCTCCACACAGAATTCTAAAGTCACTGTTAGCACACAGAGCATCTGCATAGAACCCATGCATACAGGCCTATAGACTGAACTCCGCTCAGCTGATAGGCAGCAGCAATCCCAAAGGCCTGCTGTGCAGGGAGTGTCTGCACTGTTGTTGAGACTGCATGGTGACAGGATGTGATTTCCCTGGCCTCATGGGTACAGAACTCACGGATCTGGAGGGCTGGCTGTATGTTTTCCCCATGGACTGTGCCCACCAATGTGTCTGTCTGTGGGGACATAAAGCCACAGTAACCTCCAGTTTCTTCCTCTCCCTAGGGCCCTCCAGCTACTGCCCAGAGGTTGACCTCCCTGCCAGGAGGGTACTACTTCCAGCCAGGCACAGGCATACTGATCTCCACCCCTGACCAGTTCTTCTGGAAAGAAACTCTTTCCAAATTTGTTGCCAGCTCTCAAAAAACCTCATGATGAATTTACAGCTTGTTCTGACAAGGGGTGCTCTGCTAACTCTCCCTTCTGCTAACTGGTACTAAGTCCTGGTGCTAACCTTGGCGAGTGCACAGCCTATGGTACGTTGGACCTTGGGACTCAGGAATGCAGACGCACTGAATTCCTGCTCTTGGTACCACTAACTACCCATGTTTGAGGATCCTTCCTGAAAGCTATTTCAAGGAATGCCACCGGCCTTCCTCTGCCCTTGTGTGACACAGAACTGTCTGTACACTGTAACTTCTCCTATCCGCCTTGGCAGGGCTACAGCTCATTCGAAGAACAGGTGCTGAAGGCAGTTGAGTGCCTCCCATTAGTTTATTCTAAGAGCCAGTTGTATCGAGGTGGGGTGTGGCCTGAGCACCACTGGCTGAGAAGCCCTGAATGTGTGTGTGTGTGTGTGTGTGTGTGTGTTTTACATTTATGTGGAGGACAGAGAAGGACACGGTGTGTTCTTTCATTCCCCATCTTTTTCCTTTGAGACGCAGTCTTACCAACCTGGCTGCTCAGTGCCAGGGTTGCAGGCGTGTGCATCTGAGCTGGTGAGCTCTTTATGTGGTGTTGGGATCTGAACTTGGGGTCCTCACACTTGCGCTGTGTGCTTGCTCATATCCGCTTAGCCACCTGGGTGTCCACACCTGTAATCTCAGCTCTGAGGCAAGGCAGGAAGATGCATGTGCAGGGCTACCCGCACTATTGTGTGAGCTCACTGCCAGCGGCACTACTGTGTGAGCTCACTGCCACCCACACTACTGTGTGAGCTCACTGCCACCTGCACTCCTGTGTGAGCTCACTGCCAGCGGCACTACTGTGTGAGCTCAGTGCCACCCGCACTACTGTGTGAGCTCACTGCCACTTGCGCTCCTGTGTGAGCTCACTGCCAGCGGCACTACTGTGTGAGCTCAGTGCCACCCACACTACTGTGTGAGCTCACTGCCAGCCGTGGTTTGTACTGAGGCCATACCTCAGAATAAGTAAGGACTGAAGGTTTAGCTCAGAGGTCAGGCTGTGGCCTTGGCCTGTTATTTGGGGAGAGTGGGGCATACATCTTGAGGATACACAGTTAGCCCCATGGGAAGGCCCTGAGGAACTGTAGCCTCAGCTAGCAGCCTGTGAACCTTGTTGGGAATGGCTCCAGACAGCTCTGCCAGCAGCTGCAGGTGAAGCTGGGGTATGAAGTGAAGGATGCACTCAAGCGTTCTTCCCAGGACTACACTGGAAGTCCTGTCTCCCACAGTGGCTTCTATACACAGGGCCCCAGAAATACAACTGCCTCCTGCCCCGCCTCAGAGGTCCCTGCTTGTGCAGCCTCTTAAGTTGTGACAGAAAGCCATGGCTCTACTTGTTCATTGCATTCAGTGGCGGGTCGGGATCTCAGGTAGGAGGAATTCCCTGGTCCTAGGATGCCTCTCTGGGGTGTAGATGGGTAATGGCAGGGAGGTTATTTATGCAAAGGCTCCTCCCTCCCCATTCCTGATCACAGCCAGGCAGGCCTCCTGCTGCCTGAAGCAGGGAGCTGCTCGCCATTGACGATGATGATGATGATGATGATTGATTGGTTTTGTGGTTTTTATATGTAATTTGTTTGTCATTTACACCAAAAAGAACCTCTGGAGTTACTCCCCTCAGGTCTGTAGAGCCCCTTGGATCTTACCCCAGGGCTCAACACAAGAATTCAGGTCCTGAACCAAGGCAGGCAGGCGTCCACCTTGCTCTGTCGGGGGGATACCTGATATTGCTCCTGCAGTCTCTATAAGCCGTGACTGGCCAAGAGGCTGCTGGGAAAGGACATCCACCCCCAGCTTCTTGCCCCAGTGTCCTGGGCACCCGGCCTTACGGGACAGTTTGTGCATAGCCCCCAGCCCACATCTTCAAAATTACCCTCTAAAAATGGGATGTTCCCATAGCAGAGGCTTGGCCTGGTCTGTGGTAGACTCTCACTGTACTGGGTGAGCACCAGGCCCTCTGTGGCAGTGCCAGGGGTCAGTGTCTGCAGGAGAGAGCTCTACCCTCAGCTTCCTAGTCAACACCCAGAATGTCACTGTGTGCGCAAATAAAAGATTCCATGCACTGTTCACAGCAGAAACCACAGGAGGAAAGAGGACACCAAGCCTTGCTGGGGCCCTCTCCTTACCCCACTTGGAACTGTGGGGCCCATGTTCCTGGGAAAGATTCATCTGGCCGTCATTCCCACTGGGGAAATGACCTGGCCCCCCAGGGGAAACAATCCAGTCACATCACTTCCAAGTGACATGTGTGGAAACAGTCCTATGGTGCCTGTGGTGTCCAGGCAGGCCCTGAGTGCCATCCTTGGTGCTTCTGAGACAAGGGGCCATGTGAAGAGGGAGGCTGAAGGGGAAGCCAGTGGTCAGTGGGGGTTCCAGGAAGCGGTGAATGGACCTGCTTGAATGAAGGGACCTGGATGGGCTTCTGCCCTCCAGAGCTGAAAAGGGGAATTCTAGACAGCCAAGCCAATGTACAGTCATGTTACAGGTGATGCAGGATTCTACACCACCTATGCATCTGCAGACTGGATGCTGAGTGTGACAAGGGGCTAGGTGGGAGAGGCAGGCCTGGTGAGGACGCTGAGGTGCCAGCCTATCAAAGGAGCCTCAGCATGAGAGGCTCTGCCTGTCCTTGGCTGGAAGGTCACCACTCCCAAGTGGGTGGCAAGCAGGGAGAGCAGGCTTCTTGAAGGCTGTGGTCTGGCGCTCACTGGAGAGGGCTCGTGGCCCACAGCCCAGAGAGGATTCACTGTAAGTAGATGGACCTGGCAGTAGACAAAGGAGCCAGTCTACTTGATGGATGACAGGTACCCACCTTCCCACAGCCCCCAGCATGCCAAGGTTCAGGGCTCTGACCAGAGGCCCGTGCAAGCACCACATCCACCCCCGCTCCCTGGCTGCCAAGCTGGTGCCAGCATCAGCCTGGGCTCCTGTTACAGCCCTCATCTCCAGGGACAGTGAGAAGCTGTTATCCTGTCCTGTGCTCTACCATCCCCCACACTCCCACCTCCCACCCCCACTCCCTCTCAGCTTGCTCAGTGTCTTTGTCTGTTTGCT